>NW_027527525.1:1330457-1342653 GCF_008692635.1 Crocuta crocuta | reverse complement strand
GAGGACGCGCCTCTCCGGTCCGCCTGGGCGAGGAGACGCTTCCCTCCCTGACGCCGCCCGGGACCCGCTGCTCGGAAAGGCGCTCCTCGCCGCTTTTTGGACGCTGGATTTCCTTCGGAGAGTGGAAAATCCGGTAAGCACCCGGATCTATGCGTCTTTTCATTTATTTTCCCCGGCGCTCTTGAATGCCGCGGCGAGTCGAATGCCCGAATCGGGGGAGTCTTTTCTGCCATTCCTGCGCTATTGACACTTTTCTCAGAGTAGTTGTGGCAGCTCTGGGGTGGGGTGAGGACGACCCAGAGCTGGATGGGGTAAAGGGGCCGGTCAGGACGGGACGGAAAGCGGGTGCGTTTTTGAAAGTCAGTCTTTAGGGTTGTTGCTTGTGTATATATTGACGCTGCCCTCGACCGGTTGGACATTCCTGCTTTATTGCATTAATTGCTTTTGATTTTTGGGGGGAGAAGAGGGGAGGGAGAGCCCGGTGCATCCCGAGCTCCTGGGAGTAAGAATTACACATTGCGTGTGGGAGCCGCTGACTTTTACGCGTCTCGGAAAGGGCATTTAAATTCCGGCTTAGCGCACGCATTTCTGACAGCCGGAGACAGACCCCGCGGCGCGTCCCGCCCGCGGATCCCCGCCGCGCTTCCCGTTCACCCCCTGCTCCCTGGAAGAAGTTGGCACTCGGCTTTTTAAAAGAATCATAAAATTGGGGATCTTGGTCTCCCGAGGTGGCTGGTTCGGACTCGGTGTTGGCGAGGCGCAGGGAGCAGGGAAAGGGAGGCTGGGCAGGGATGTGTCCGAGTCTCCCCGAATCGTGGACTTGGGGGAAACGCGGGCAGATCTCCGCGCCCATCTCCCTCGCCCCCTCGGGTGTCCCCGCGCCCCTGGGGTGCGAAGGGAAGCCAAGGAGCGGGGCTCGGGGCTTTCCCAGAACAGCTGCTACCCTCGGCGGGTGAGGGGAAGACGCCCGGCTCCGGGCTCTGGCGCAGTCGCGTCGCCGTGCTGGGTGTCGAAGGGAGGTGCCCCGGTTATTATCCAACACCCCCTTTTATTTATGGGGGGAACTGTTACGGCCGGCGGCTGGGCTCGCCCCAGCAGCCAGCGAGANGGGCTGCGGCCCCCACCCCAGAGCCCCCTCCACTCAAGACCCCCCCGCTTTGTGTGCCCCCTTCCGCAGGCTGCCGCGATGCCCCTCAACGTCAGCTTCGCCAACAGGAACTATGATCTCGACTACGACTCGGTGCAGCCCTATTTCTACTGCGACGAGGAGGAGAACTTCTACCAGCAGCAGCAGCAGAGCCANTGCTGCCCACCCCGCCGCTGTCCCCCAGCCGCCGCTCGGGGCTCTGCTCGCCCTCCTACGTGGCCTTCGCGTCCTTCTCCCCGCGGGGGGACGACGACGGCGGCGGCGGCAGCTTTTCCACCGCCGACCAGTTGGAGATGGTGACCGAGCTGCTGGGGGGAGACATGGTGAATCAGAGCTTCATCTGCGACCCGGACGACGAGACCTTCATCAAGAACATCATCATCCAGGACTGCATGTGGAGCGGCTTCTCGGCCGCCGCCAAGCTCGTGTCGGAGAAGCTGGCCTCCTACCAGGCGGCGCGCAAAGACAGCGGCAGCCCGAGCNTCTGGGAGATCGTCCCGGAACACGGGGCTTTAGGGTTGCCTCCCATCCCTTCTCCGAAGAAGGCCTCCCCAGTGGCCGGCCCCCTCCTCTCCCTCCCTCCCCTTAGGAATTTCTTTTGGGTTTTTAAATCTGCTGGCTTATCTTGCAACCCAATCCACTCCCTCTTAGTTTTCTCCAGCGTTTTAATTGCCCCCGCGGTGGGGGGTGGGGGCTGGCAGAGGCGGGGGGTAAGAGGGGATTGATCTCTGTGAGAGCGAAGGGGGTGCCTCCCTCTCCCTTCTGAGTAGTTCTTGGGTTTTCCCGGACTACAGATCCATAGAAAATGAAGATGGGCAGGCAGTGGACAGAGGCAGGAAGCCGGCCTCCCTGGTGCTGTGAGCTAGGGAAAGTGCCTTAAAGATGGGCTGAGGGGCTTGGGCTCTGTTCAGCCTGTTTTGAGCCCTTAAAAGCAGATCCTTGCCAAAATTGGGCTTTATTTTTTTTCCTTCCCCCACCCCTAGAACTTTTGGCAAAGCCACAAGAATTTTTTTTTTTCTTTCTGCACTTCCAGTAAAACAGGGAGTTGCTAAAGTCATACCAAGAGACTTCCAGCTATCATTTGCAATACCTGAAGCCTTCTTGGTACAATCCCTTAAAACCAGGAGGTGCTTGGGAATGTGCTTTGCGTTGGGTGTGTCCAAAGCCTCATTAAGTCTTAGGTAAGAATTGGCATCAAGGGTTTATCCTGGTAAATTGTAATTTTCTCATCTGTGCCGTAAACCCAGGTGTCATTGTCCCTTTCTGACTTTGCCTGCATTGCGAGAGGAGCTGGGTTGATTGGCTCATGTGTTCTCTGGGGATGACATTGTGCCAGGGCCCTTTCTCACACAATAACGCCTCATATTTGCATAGCATTCATTTAATCTGGTCCTTGATTGCTGTAAGGGCATGTAGCTAACCCTTGTGATTTCTTTTTTCCTTTCTTAAAGAGGAAGAACAAGAGGAAGAAGAAGAAATCGATGTCGTTTCCGTGGAGAAAAGGCAGGCCCCTGCCAAAAGGTCGGAATCGGGGTCCCCCTCCGCCGGAGGCCATGGCAAACCTCCTCACAGCCCCCTGGTCCTTAAGAGATGCCACGTGCCCACCCATCAGCACAACTATGCAGCGCCCCCCTCCACCAGGAAGGACTATCCCGCGGCCAAGAGGGCTAAGTTGGACAGTGGCAGAGTCCTGAAACAGATCAGCAACAACCGCAAGTGTGCCAGCCCCAGGTCCTCGGACACGGAGGAGAATGACAAGAGGCGGACGCACAACGTGTTGGAACGCCAGAGGAGAAACGAGCTGAAACGGAGCTTTTTTGCCCTGCGCGACCAGATCCCCGAGTTGGAAAACAACGAAAAGGCCCCCAAGGTGGTTATCCTTAAAAAAGCCACCGCGTACATCCTGTCGGTCCAAGCAGGGGAGCAGAAGCTCATTTCAGAAAAGGACTTGTTGAGGAAGCGACGAGAACAGTTGAAACACAAACTTGAACAGCTTAGGAACTCTTGTGCATAAGTCCACCTATTAGAGGGAGGAACTGGAGTCGCTCATGAATTCTCACTTGTTACTAAGGGAAAGTAAGGAAAAAGGTTCCTTCTCACAGAACTGTAGCAACTCCTCGTATCTGAACTTGTTTCAAATGCATGGTCAAGTGCAACCTCACAACCTTGGCTGGGTCTTGGGATTGAAAGGTTTAGCCATAATGTAAACTGCCTCAAATGGAACTTTGGACATAAAAGAACTTTTTTTTATGCTTGCCATCTTTTTTTTTTTCCTTTTAACAGATTTGTATTTAAGAATTGTTTTTAAAGAATCCGTAAAGTTTACCCCGTTTTCCTGTGTAAATATGGCCATTAAATGTAAATAACTTTAATAAAACGTTTATAGCAGTTATACAAGAATTGAAACCATGTATTATAAACCATAATTTTTTTTATTTAAGTACATTTTCCTTTTTAAAGTTGATTTTTTTCTATTGTTTTTAGAAAAAATAAAATACCTGGCAAATATATAATTGAGCCAAATCTTAAGTTGTGAGTGTTTTGTTTCTTTTCTTGCCTTTTCCTTTTTTTCATTCTCATCAATTCCAATTAACAAAATTTGGCCCTCACGGGAATGAGTTTACAAAGATGGAAAAAGAAGTTATTTAAGAAAAGGGCAAGGGCTCTTCTTTGTCCAAATGGATCTCGGTCCTTTAAATCTTTAAATTCTCAGGGTTATAAGATGCTTCCTGGAGATCTTGATAGGGGTCAGAGTTGGCTATCTGGAAGAATGAACAGGCAGTAAGCTGGTGAGAAGGCAAAGGGATGCCAGAGGTTAAAGATAAGTATACAAAGGGGGTAAGGATTGGGGGAGGGGGAAGATGAAGAAACTCATTTGGTTAACCCATGCCACCCACCCCCCCCACATTCAAACCCAGACAGGAGAGTAGGAACCAGCCCCCTGATTGCCTTGAAGATGAAAATGCTTTAGTGGTCCCGGAGGGAGGCACGTTATTAACCCTATTGCGCAAACAATGAAACACAGGGGCGTAGAGGGGTTTTGTAACTTTTCTGTGGCCACACTTTAAAAGGCTGAATCCAGGTCACCCCCCCTCCCATTCTTTGAAAAACACTTAACACTTCGCTATCATGCCTTAGCTCATCCTGTGTCTAAAGTGCTGAGGTCAAGAATGCTTTTGGCTTGGGGCCTGATGGTCTGACTCGAATAATAACCATAGTAGCCTACTTCATGTGCCAGGCATTCTTGTAAGCATGTTCCTTAGAGTAATTCCACAGCAGCCCTATGAACGGGAATCAGCCCAATGTTGACTTCCTTATAACAGAAGGGGGAACTGAGGCAGAGAAAGACTCACCCATGTGCCCAAAGGCCACTGATAATGAACAGTAGAGCCGAGATTCAAACCCAAGGAGTCCACTCGTAACCTGTGCTAGACCTCGGCAGTGAGCCAGTGGGAATAGCCTGGCCACTCACAAAAAGAGGAGTCCCCGATCTAGCACATTATATGGCCTGAATTTCAACATTTAGGCCCTGTGGGACATCAGTTCCCCTTTTTTTTTGTTTTGTTTCATTTTGTATTTTGTTCATTGTTTCATGGTTTTTAAATTTTTTCTAATGTTTATTTTTGAGAGAGAGAGAGAAACAGAATGCGAGTGGAGGAGGGCCAGAGATAGAGGAAGACGCAGAATCTGAAGCAGGCTCCAGGCTCTGAGCTGTCAGCACAGAGCCTGAATAGGGGCTCGAACTCTGGGACCACCAGATCATAACCTGTGCCGAAGTCGGACACTTAACTGACTGAGCCACCCAGGCACACACACACCCCACCCCATGTTTTCTTTATGAGAAATCCACAAGTCATTCACTCCTACCTTAGCCTTAGCCGTTTGTTAAATGAGATTCACCCGTTCCCGCCTGGGAAGCAGCCAGTTTGGAGCGCTACTGTTCAGATCATAAAATAAAACATACTTAACTCTTTGTCACTTGAGTCATTATTTTGGAAACTACAAATCCCCTTGCTTTCAACCTCTTTGAGACATGGACACTCATGACACGTGGTTATCATTAGGACATGAAAAGACATATTTGAGTGTAGATAGTATTAATTATAAGGCTTTGCAAGCCGGGGAACTGGAACATTGACTAAGTAAATGCAAGTTACTATCGCTGTTCTAATTATCTCATTGTCCCAGCCTCAGAGTAGATTCAGATCCTGGACTCTTCTTTAGAACTTTAATCCACCACCACCAGCACCAACCACCACCCCTACAGCAGTAAATAATTACCGTCTTTGGTTTGGAACTCTAGGATAATTTATTCAAGCCCTTAATGTCTTTTTCTGGATCCTTTGTTTTGGATCCTAAGTCCCACCCTAATGGTTTCATGTAGTCACACCCTCAAACCTAAATTCAAAGGGAGATACAATCCACAGAAGTTGAATAGTTCAAAGCGTTATTAAAGCGGGGGCGATCTTAAACGATTCATTCTTTGTCCCTTTGTGGCTGGAGTGCTGTTCTGGAGTAACTTGCTTGAGAACAAGGAAGGTGTTAATTTGAATCACTCAGTCCAGGCAAGCAGGCGGAATAGGAGAGAGTGTTCCTCACTGGGAAAACAACTCCTCTTTCCAAATTATCAGGAAACAACTTAGTGATGCAGAGCTTGGCTGTGGGGATGGAAGGGAACCATTCCAACTACTGATTTTAAGCCCCCCTCTCAGGTATACAAAGCTAGAGACAGGTCTCAAAACAGAACACATGCCAACTTTTCTCCAGAAAGTCAGGCGGATCTTGACCCCAACACAAATTGGTTCCCAGAGCCAACCCAGAGGGTCCCTAGGGTCTGTGCCATTGTTTGATCTATTTTGTAGATAACAATAATCAAGGATCGGAGATGGAGGGGAGGAGCTTGCAATTTTGTCGAGAATATACGGGAAGGAATGAGCTACTACTGACGATTACCTCTTACCCAGGACAATGTCCAGGAATTAATGACTACCCCGGGGGTTCTGGGGGTGATTTTGTTTAGGGATGCAATGCATAAAGAGGAAGGAAGTGTTATTTCATGCTGCCGTTTGGAAGCAACAAACGAGATCCACATTATAAAAACAATCAAATTTTTAAATGAACAAAGTTTCCACCCTCCTGCCCTAACAGCCACAGCTAGGATATGTAAATAAAGTTGTCTGCTGGTCTTTAAGCCATACTCTGGCACAAAGCTTGGGAAAGAAGACAAGTGTTAGGGGGTCTTCTGTGGTTTGTTTTCACAGCTAACGATTGGCTCAGTCAGTAATAATTTTTAAACATACACGCTAGGGGCCCCTGAAGCATTTCTTCCCGACAGTAAATAATCTGTAGGCTCAAAAATGTTGAAGGGTATCCCACAACACTATCTATAAATGCACTGGTAGCTTTACGAAAGTCTCCACGTTTAAGGTTATAGACCATTACAGGCCTATTTCAAAGGAGAAGGAGGGTAAAAACAAGCTAATCGGATGAGAACAGAGATGCATTAAAAAAATAAAATAAAACTAAAAAGACTCTACAGCCAGCACTAAGACAGTGGAAAGAAACTTTCTCCATTCTAGATCCTCCAGGAGAGAATTTAGACTAATTCCCAAGAATGTTCATCTTGCGAAATTGGCAGGAGGTGATTCTAAATGACTCCTAAGATAATTTTGCGTTTTGTTTTTAATGCCATTTCTCTCCATATTAGTCTACACCAAGAAGACACAGTTGAGGGGAACCAGTGGTAAATGGGATATAGGTCTTCTAAGGTTAAAAGGAATGTTCTTTGTTTTTAAACAATGCCTTGGGAGCTCAGCCACAGACCCCAACACTTTCTTCCCATTGTTACCCCATCGGCTGATCATGGGATAAAACAAGCCAGTGCAGTCAGGGGTCTCTGGGGGTGGGGAAAGGGACAGCTTGGAGAGAGAGAATTAACCTTCATTACACACCCACTATCTGCCACACCCTTCATCTCATGGACCCTCACAACAGCCCAGCGGTAGGATTGTTGACTGTGACAATACTGAAGTTTCCACAGTTCATTAGCACTCCCAAAGTCACCCAGTACCAACAGTAAACACAAAAACAGTAGTTCATGTTTACTACGTGCCAAACACTTCGCCTACATTATCTCTTCTCATCCCCAAGGCAACTCTTAGGAGATAAGTTCTACTTCGAGTCCCCATATACATAAAGAGATTGAAATTTTGAGAGATTAAGTAGCTTGGTTTCATTCACAGAACTGGCAAAATGGTGACAGCAAGAATTATTCATTGGTTCATAAATACTTACTAAGCACCTACTGTGCGCCTCCACCATGCTGGGGGTGGGAAGAGACGCTTAGAAATGTCCTGGCCCTGAGTCACCTATGGGCTAGCCGAGAACCAAGAAAACTGGTCATCAGCTTCTACGTTATTTTAAAACACTTTTAGGGGCCGCCTGGGTGGCTCAGTCAGTTGAGCATCCAACTCTTGATTGTGACTCAGGTCATAATCTCATGGTTTATGAGTTCGAGCCCTGCATCTGGCTCCATGCTGACAGCCCAGAACCTGCTTGGGATTCTGTCTCTCCTTCTCTCTCTCTGCCCCTCCCCTGCTTGCTCTCTGTCCCTCAAAAAATGAATAACAATGTTAAAAGTTTTTTTAAATAGTAAAATAATAAAATAAAATCTTTTAAAAAATAAAATAAAACACTTTACAGAGTGTTCACTATGAAGCAGGATGGAGCTGAAAGTCTCTGTTGAGGACCTCACCCCTTTCCCTCAGGGAAAATGGAATCAAGGCTAGAGCTCAAGAAACGCTGGAAGTTAAGAAACTTTTAAATACAGACAACAAACTGAGGGTTGCTGGGGGGTGGAATGGGGGTTAAATGGGTGCTGGGCCTTAACAAGGGCACTTTTCGGGATGAGCACCGGGTGTCATATGTAAGTGATGAATCACTGGGTTCTACTCCTGAAGCCCAGACTACACTGTATGTGAACTAACTTGAATATAAATTTAAAAACAAAAATGCTGGAAGAGGAACAAAGGAGAAGAGTCATCAGAAGGGACGGAGGGAAGGTAGAGGAAAATGGTGTCGCTGAAGCCAGGAGGAAGCCCTTCTACGAAAGCAAGACAGAGGGGCAGCAAGATGCACAGAAGATGGTTCATTAAGCTTAGCAACATGGAGGCATCTCCTTGGCCACAGCTCCTCCCCTCGATCCTCCCTCTTTTTCATTCACTTCTCAGTTCAAACAGCTGCCCACTCATCCCTACACATCCCGCCCTCCTGCAATACCTTCTCCAGGACCTCCCAAAGTGTGATGCCTACACCATTGGCATCAACATCACCTGTGAATGTGTTACAGAAGGAAACACATAGTCCACAGAGTCCCTTGAATTAGCATCCCTGGAGATGGGAACCAGGAAACTGTTATAACAAGCCCTCTGGGGTTGGAGACCCACTGCCTTCTCCATCACTGCCACCCTAGTGATCTTTCTAAATCACAAATATGAATATGCTCCTCCCATGCTTGAAACCCTTCAGAGAAGGGTCCTGGTACCATTTGGATGAAGTCCAAAGCAGGTCCTACACCTCTGAGGTCCTCCACACACTGCCTTCTGCCCACTCACAGGTCTCGTCTCTCTGGCTTTCCTATGTCCTGCAAGATTTTTCAGACACTTTGCCTTCTCTGCTCAAAACACTGTTGACTCACCACCCACCCATCCACCAACTCTGAGCCTACAAGCTTTTCACTCATCTTTCATGGCTCACCTTCTAATATTCTCTGACCATTGAGACAAGGTTCCTTAGGAGAATAGGATTGGTTGAAGGTTGAAGGAATGGTTGAAGGAACAGCCATTTTAAAGCAAAGTGAAAATATTTCTCACTAACCTTTTCAAGAAGGGTAGCTGTGAGGATAAGGAAAGAGATAAATACATCCAGTGAAGATAGGAGTTTTCTTTGGTTTCATTTGCTTAAATGGATTTTGGTCTTATCTTATTAAAGATGGAAGAGATCATTCATTTGTATGCTGATGGGGCAGAGCTGAAGGGGAGAGAACTGAAGATACCAGAGAAAAGGGAGACGAAGCTGATGTAGCCTCTTCAGGGACGGCTCCCATCTTTATCCGCCTGCTACAATCATGTTGCCTGGAATTCCAAAGGCCTTTAGCTGTGTGGGGAATGTGAGTGAGCAAAGGTGAGGGGGGTGCATTCCGGACATGGCCACTCCTGCAGAGAATGGTTCTTGTAGGTAGTCAGGACAGAGGTCGGCCCAGGTCTCCTCCTCAGGGCTCCCAGAGCCCTCTGCAATTTCTCTTTCACAGGCCATGTTTGCCTGTGTTAGAAATATCATTCAATATCATCTTTCTTTCTTGCTAGACTCTGAACTCCTGGAGAACAAGGTCCATGACTTTCTCCCTCACTGTTGTACCCTGTAGGGCAGGCATATGTCTGAAATCCAAAATTGTATTGAATGAATGAGGGAGTGTATCAACAAATGGATGAATAAATGTATTTGCCATACATTTTAAGTGTCTACTTCCTGGGGCCATCAAAATCTTCTTTTTAAATCTGCTCAACCCTATGCTTTGTGCTAAGCCCCTACCAAATCTATCTCCACCTCTGATGTCTTCGTAACTCATCCTGGACAGCAGGAACCTCAGCAATAGCTTCTCTGAGTCTATCAGTCAGGGTCCCGGGATTAGCAGCAGCAAAAACCCAGCTTTAATTGGCAAATGGAAAAGAAAAATGAGAGAAGAAAAGAAAGAAGAAAAAGTGGTCATTAGCTTATGTATCTGAAAAGGCCAAGGGGTGGCTGGATCTAGGGGCTTGAACGGCAGCTTCAGGATTCTTTCCACACCCTCAGGTCACCTGGGATCTCCCCATCCGACCCAGGACAAAGATCGCAGCCAGCAGCCACAGGTCAACACAGGCTCCTCTGATTGGTCTCCTAGGATGCCCAGGAGGCTGGTCTAGGACAGATTCAGACCTGAGGCTGGTTCATCAACCTGGTTCCTAGCCCCCTTCCTGTGGTAGAGCACTGACTGACAGCCCCTTCCCTCAGCAGGAAAGACCATCCCTAAAGATGTGACCATCTTTTGGGCACACAAAAAGAAAAGATATTCACCAGATTGACCCACCGGATAATTGTGGTGCTAAGCTTCTCAGAGCTGCATGGGAAAGCCCAGCTGCTTTAAAACCCCTGACTAACTCTCTGAATTGCCTGAATATCTTTTTTTATAAAATAGAGATTCCCAGGGTCCAGCTGTGTCCAGAGGGTGGGCCTAGGATCCCATATTTTTTCAAAGTTCCACAAGCAACAGGAAGGAACAAGTAAGTCCAGGAACTTATGTCAGAGCTGAAGGCACCTGGCTTCTGAAGTCTCACAGACCTGGGTTTCAATCTGGCTGTGCCATCCGCTGGCTGTGTGACCCAGGCCAAATGACTGCCACTCTGAGCCGGACTTTCCCAACTGGCAGGGGGAACCGAAAATAAAGGGGTGGACTGGGAGTGTATGGGAATCGCACCTCGCTGCCAAGACTTTTGAGAGAACTCATTGAAGTATTATATGAAAATGGTCTAGCAGAGATTCAGTAAATGAGAATTTCCTCTCCCTCCTCCCCCTTGTTGCTCTCCATTTTAATGCATCACCAAGTCTTGAAGATTCTACCTCTGAAGCACCTCTCGGCTCTGTGCACGTGCCTCCTTACCTCTGCTATCACCTCATTTCACGTCCCATCATCTTTTGTCCGGGTCCCTGTAGTAGCGTCTCCCTGCCTCTAGTCTGGTCTCCTCGAAGGCACAGGAACGATCTTCAAAAGATGGCTGATCAGATCATTTTCCAAACTAAGAATTTACTGGTTCTTCTTATTCTGACTGTAAAGTACAAATATCTTTGTATCCATTTGTGATCTGTCCCCCGGCTAACTTGTCCAGCCTGAGGCCAAATCGCTCCCTCTGATACAGGCTACACCTTTATCGAGGAAATTGCATTTCTTCTGAAATGCCAAGCACATTCACTCCTTCGAATCTCTGCTCTCTTGCTCTTCCCTCGGTCTGAGTGATGTTTATCTCCACCATGTCTCATTTTGAAGGTCACCTCTTCAGGGAAGCCCTCCCCGATCTCTGCTCCCTTGTTCCCTTTTCCAGGCTTATCTTGTTCACAGTAACCAATGGCAGTTAAGCACTGTGATTCCCTCTTCATTCACCATGTTGTTTGCCTGTTTTGTCATCTCACAACATCCCCCTGAGATGAAAACACTCACTTCCTCATCATAATGAGCTTTAGAGTCATCAGGTAACTTTCTCAAGGTCATAGAGCAAAGCAGTGTCAGATCAGCAACTCCATGCTCGGTCATCTGCTTCCATGGTACCTGGTTTCTCCCCTCCCTGCTACTTCCGGTCTATCGCCCTACAATGAAATTGCCTCTGTGTTCCTCTTGCTTCCCCACTGGACCCGGAGCTACTCGCTTATGTGTCTCGATATTTCCAATGTCTAGCGCTAGCGAAGCACCGAGAAGGGACTCAGTTAATGTTGCTAAATAAATGCAGTCAGTGCACTCATGTGCTGAGATCTGTGGCCAGAAAGAAACTGGTGACAAGTTTATGTCCAAAGGAGTTTCTTCCCACCATGCTGTTTCAGGGTTAGGATAGGGGACACGTGGTAGAAAGCTGGAGGCAAGCCTATCCTTTGTTTTCTAGATGAAGCCCCTAGAGAAGATCCAGTCTTCCCAAGGGCCTTCAACTACTCTTTGGCTGATTTGGTTTGAGATGTCAGGTCTTCCAAGCTAAAGGATCTGTTTCCTTGCCTTACTTGAAACCAGAGTAACCTCCTAAAGTAGGGCCACCCTACCACCAGCCCAGTCCCCAAGCCCATGCCAGGTCTTAACCCCACTCTCAGACTTTCCCAGTCAACAAATATTTATTGGGTACCTCCTACACACAGAGCAGACGCCAATGTGGAAGAAATCAATTTAACAATGTAGTAAAGAAGCATGACATTGAACAAGTATTTACATGCATAATTAAAGAAATTCAAGGACCAAAGCAGTAGGAAGAACAGAGC
>NW_027527525.1:1321681-1330419 GCF_008692635.1 Crocuta crocuta | reverse complement strand
CAGCCTAGGGGTTCAGGGAACGAGTTCAGCCAAGACATGGAAGATGGGTCTGGGTTAGTCAGGTCAAATATTCTGAGACTCTGCTATGACTCAGGGAATCCAGAGCAAACTAGAATGGAAGGAGTGGATGGTACAAGAAGAATATCGCTGGAATAAGCCCAAGGGGTGGGCTCTAAGCCAGATCAACGAGAAGCCTCATGAAGGGGTCTGGACTATGGTCTAAGGAGGAGTTCACATCGTTCTCACCATGCTTGTTGGATCCTTTGGTCATGGTGTCATCATGGCCCCATAGCCTTGGGTTGTGGTCAAGTCGAAAGTCATTGTGCTGATTTTCTGCACTGCCATTGTCTATGCCGGTCTTATTTTATACCTTTGTCTGTAACATAGATCAGTAAGCCTAGACCAAGTAACCATTACTATTAAGTTCTTCCCAACTGGGGCATAACAATAATAATAATAATAATAGTAACATAACATAATAACATATGTTATAATAATATACATAATAACATAACATAACATAATAATAATAGTAACACTATTAACACTAATATTTATCAAGTATTTTCTAATGGCCCAGTGCTTTGCAGAACACTTCTTGTGATTTTTCTCCTTAAATCTTCATAACAACCACATGAATGGGAAACTATGATGATTCTCACTTTACAGATAAGGAAAAAAAAAACTCAGAGGAAAATTAAATAAATCATTCAAGGTCCCCAAGTGCAAGGGTGGAAGAAAGGGCGTTCAAGCCCTGGTTTGCTCTACTCCCCCACCTGACTCCTTACCTCCATATCATACTGTTACAATCATTTTCAAAGTCCTAAAGGCTCAAACCCCATGATGGCCTGTGCTAGTCTACTTTTAAGGCAGTTTTAGATGCTCTGAACTTAAAAAATTTTTTTAATGTTTATTTATTTTTGATAGAGAGGGGGAGACCACAAGTGGGGAAGGGGCAGAGAGAGAAGGAGACACAGAACTCGAAGCAGGCTAGAGGCTCCAGGCCGGCACACAGAGCTCACACAGACTGTGAGATCATGACCGGAGCTGAAGTCGGATGCTTAGCCAACTGAGTCGCTCAAGCGGCCCTTTGAACTCTTAACCAAGTACCCAATGGGATGCTAGGAGGCTCTGAGGAAGCACTGCAGAAGCATTCCATGATGTGTGGGAGCATTTCCAAAGTGTATAGTCCCACAGCTGGACATGAGACACATCTTCGCTTCTCAGCCCCTGAACATCACTGGAGAGGCTTCCTGAGGTTATCTGTCCAGGAACATGGCACACACAACCCCCCCCCCCTTCTTAACCAACAAGGCTGTCATTCTTTTCACCTCACAAGACTCCCTCCCCAGGTGCCGAGACTGCTACCTCTTCCTCTTCTGAGGAAGTAAATTCAAACAGTTGTTGTCGAGTGGGTTCCCACTGCGGGAGTTAGCCTGCCACCCTCCTCCCTGCAATCGGCTCTTCAGAAACCCGTCTGTGACTTGAAGAAGTCGGTCACGTGTGACCATAGGGGTGGAAGAGGCTTAAACACGAGGAGGGGGTTGAGGAGGGGCGTGACCAGAGCAGTGGCAGCTAGTGGGGGTCAGAGAACATTCAGGATGGAAAGGACCCCAACCACACATGAGCTGATCATCTATCTCATTTTGTAGATGAGATTGTTAAGGTCCAGACAGAAGAAGGACAGTGGATGGAACACACACGGCCATTCAGGACCAGGTGGGGACAGTAACCTGAGTTTCTCAGGCCCACTTCTTTTTTTAAATGTTTTTATCTATTTTTCAGAGACAGACAGAGAGAGAGAGAGAGAGAGAGTGCAAGTGAGGGAGGGGCAGAGAGAGAGGGGGACAGAGGATCTGAAATGGGCTCTGCACCAAGAGCAGCAAACCCAATGCGGGGCTCGAACTCATGGACTGTGAGATCATGACATGAGCTGAATTTGGATGCTCAACTGACTGAACCACCCGCATGCCCCCCAGGCCCACTTTCAAAAGCTCCTGGGGCATGGGGGTCACAGACGCCTTTCCCTCTTCTCTGAGTAACACATCCCCCATCTCCTTTTGGAATCTCCTCTTACACAATGTGGGAGGTCCCAGGAGTCTCAAAGGCAGGCCAGGCCTCTCCTACTAGGGAGACCAGCCGGATGGTTTCTCCCAGGCCCCCGCAGGACTTTGACCTTCACTGGAGTGACCCAAGGACAGAGCACAGAGGTGGGAGCACATTCTTTTTGGTTGCCGTCCCTGGAGAGAATAAATTGTCTGGCTCTCTAGGGGCTCGGCATTCCCCATTCCAAGACTGTCTCGGCCCTGTCGTTCTGGGTCCCCATCATTCCTGGGAACCCTCCAATGTCCTTCTAGAAAATTCTGTTAAGGATTAAATTAGTCATTAGAATTTTTTGTTTCTTAAAACTAAAAAGCTCTGAGTGATAGAACATTCCTCAAATTTTCCCCATAGTATCAAGCTGCCTTGTTCTGGAGCAAGACAACAACAACCTTCAAAAGAAGAAAGAAGAAAGGAAGAAAGAAAGGAAGAAAGGAAGAAAGGAAGAAAGGAAGAAAGGAAGAAAGGAAGAAAGAAAGAAAGAAGGAAGGAAGGAAGGAAGGAAGGAAAGGAAGGAAGGAAGGAAGGGAGGAAGGAAGGAGAGAGAGAGAGAGAGAGAAAGAAGGAAAGAAGGAAAGAAGGAAAGAAAGAAAGAAAGAAAGAAAGAAAGAAAGAAAGAAAGAAAGAAAGAAAGAAAGAAAGAAAGAAAATGGCAAAGAGGCAGGAAACTGAAAGCCATAACACGGTAGAAATACAATCAGATCCCGGGCACTAACATCTTCTGCGTCGCGTCTCATTGTCTCAACAGCTGCATATTTTGTTCTTCGATTATCTACAATTAGGGATAATTTGTCCTGGGCTTCAGGTCTGCAGACACAGCTGATAGCTGGCCGTCTGGATGTTGTACTGTCTCCACTCTGCCTGTCTAGAAGTACTTCCTCCCAGCAAACCCAAATAAACTCTGTACCACTTAAGCACAATTCTTAGGGTTTTGTTTTGTTTTTTTTAAGCTCTCATTGAAAAAGAAAAAAAAAACCCTCCTATTTAAGAAATCATTGTTTTATGACAGGTATTGTGCTAAGAGTTTTACATGTACCAGCCATTCTATGGAGTACTGAGATTTATCTATTATTAGTACTATTATTAGTACTATTATTAGTGCATATTATTATTAATATGTGCTATCATTAATTAGGGCAAATGTTATTACTATTTTGACTATTACACTATAACTAGCTCCATTGCATTAAGGAAAAGAGTCGCCCTCAAGAGATGGGGGTGTGGGGCTGTGGTACACGCATTGCCAAGTCCCATAGCTAGTGGGTCATGGGCCTTAGATATCAACCCATTTTGGTCCAGCTTCAGAGGTCTTGCTCTAAAACCCTAAGCTGAATTGTCTGAAAAAACTGAGAGACCTCCCCATGCAAGTGGTTTTTGGTCAGGGAATCCCTCTGAGGATCAGAATCTCCAAGGACAATTGTTACTTGAAAAGCATATTAATTTTTTTAATGTTTTATTTATTTCTGAGAGAGAGAGAGAGAGAGAGCACGAGCAGGGGAGGGTCAGAGAGAGAGGGAGATACAGAATCTGAAACAGGCTCCAGGCTCTGAGCTGGCAGTCAGCACAGAGCCGGACATGGGGCTCGAACCCACGAACCATGAGATCATGACCTGAGCCAAAGCTAGGCGTTTAACCGACTGAGCCACCCAGGCGCCCCACTGAAAAGCATATTAAGGGATACAAAATTTCATATTTGAAAAATAGAAAATAAAAGCATCCAGTGCTTTTCTTNGGGGGGGGGGGGAGGCTGCTGTGAATGACCCTGTCTGGCGTTCCCGGGCAACACTGGGATGTAGGGTCCCATTTCACAGGTGAGAAACCATAGTCTCAGGTAGACTAAGACCTCAGAGCAAAGAAGTGGTCCAGGCAGTTAAAAAAATAAGTTTTTAAAAAACATTAAAAATTAAAAATTAAAAAAAGCGGTGCCTGGGTGGCTCAGTTGGTTAAGTGTCTAACTTTGGCTTAGATCATGACCTTGCAGTTGGTAATTTCGAGCCCCACATCAAGCTCTGTGCAGACAGCTTGGAGCCTGGAGCCTGCCTCGGGTTCTGTGTCTCCCTCTCTCTCTCTCTCTCTGCCCTTCTCTCTCTTTCTCTCTCTTTCTTTCTCTTTCTCTCTCTCTCTCTCACTCAAAAGTGAATAAACATTTTTTAAAAATGTTAAGAAGTGGTCTAGTTGGAATTGGAACCCTGAAAGAAGGAATAGAGGCACCCATCACCTCCATGAGACGTTCCTGAGGACCATGTTCCTGAGGGCCCCGTGTTCCTCTAATCAATCTTTCAAAACTGCAGTCAACACTTGCTCACGCCAGGAAGCCCTTCCTGATTCACCACAGTTGCTTCTGCAGCTTCTAAATCTTCTGTTAGTCACCTGGTGCTGTGCTTTACTCATTTTCTTTCAATAATGAGCCACTCGTGCTTTTTCAGGAACGTGTGTGTGTGTGTGTGTGTGTGTGTGTGTGTACGCTGCCATGTCAATTGAAACCGGAGGTCAGTTACCACTGAACTGAAACTAGACATCAGTTACCACTGAACATGCAAAGCAAGGGAACAATCCTGATGTGGGCAAGTTTCTGTTAATATGGTGCCTTGCAAACTGGGGAGTACCTGCGTTCTGATTTTCTCTTCCAAGGACATATCCTTTCCTTGGGCTGCCATAACCCCAAAAAGGTGGCTTACAACAGGGATTTGTTCTCACAGATGTGCACGGGACCATGCTTCCTCTGAAGTCTCCATGGAGGACCCATCTTCTTTTTTTTTTTCTTTTTCTTAATGTTCATTTAATTTTCAGAGAGGGAGAGAGAGAAAGAGAGAGACAGAGCACGGGCAGGGGAGGGGCAGAGAGAGAGGGAGACACAGAATCGGAAGCAGGCTCTGGGCTCTGAGCTGTCAGCACAGAGCTCGAGACCTGAGCCGAGATTGGATGCTTAACCGACTGAGCCACCCAGGCGCCCCTGTCGAGGACTTTTCTTCACCTGCTCCTTCTTCCGGTGGACACCGCCAAACCTTGGCATTCTTTGACTTACTCTAATCTCTGCCTCTGTCTTCACATGGCCTTCTTCCCTGTATTTGCATATCTTTCTGTGTTTCCTTTCCTCTTATTACAAAGGCACCAGTCATTAGATTTAGGGTCCACCCTTAACTAAGGTAATCTTAACTAAGTAATCTGCAATGACATTGTTTCCAAACAAGGTCAGATTCTGAGGTTTCTGGTGGACATGAATTCCAAGGGGATAGTCTTCAACCCAGTGCAGGTGGGCAGGCACCTCCAGAGTGGGTTTAGGGCATAGATCCACACCGCTCTCAGTGCCTAAACTGCACAGTGCACACAGTAGGCCTTCGGAATCCTGGATGGATGCAGGGCAGCCATGAACTCAGCTCAAAAGAGGTGGTTTTCTCTCTCTTGACTCCAGCCCTCTAAACAGCAAACCACTCCCTAGGGCCTTCCTTCCCTTTTTCTTGGCTCTCTTTCCTGGCTCCCCACCCCAGTGTAGCCTCCTTTTTCTCTCTCCTTCCTCCTGCTGGCCACAAAGAGCTGGTCTGCGGAAGGCGTGTGTGTGTGTATATACATGGTATGTATGCATGCATATTCCAGAGGCGAGGATCTCCAAGCTTCCTTGTCCAGCCCCAGCATTTCTTTACTCTGGCATTTAGGGTGCAAAGCCATTCGCAGCCCCCAGCAAGCCAAACTCCATTTTCAGCCCTTAATCAAATAGCTTGTGTTGGCCACACACCCTTCCGATTTTTTTCCCGAGAAGTCCCGAGTGAAACCTTTCCTCATTGCAGACACCGCCTGTGTCTTCCTCTTTCTCTAGTTTCTGGATGCTAGTTCACTTTTTCTGATTAAAAATTAACAGCACATTGTCATGTACTGAGATTTTGCTGGGTGCCAGGCAGTGTGCCACCCACGGCACACACATCAAGTCACTCATTCTTTTTTTTTTTTTTTCCTGAGGGAGAGAGAGAGAGAGCATGAGCAGGGAAGGGTCAGAGAGAGAGGGAGATACAGAATCTGAAACAGGCTCCAGGCTCTGAACTAGCTGTCAGCACAGAGCCTGACACAGGGCTTGAACCCATGAACTGTGAGATCATGACCTGAGACAAAGTCGGATGCTTAACCGACTGAGCCCCCCAGGTGCCCCTCAAGTCACTCATTCTTGACATCATTCCCACTGGACAGAAGGAGAACCCCGAGGTCTCGAGCAACTACGTAGCTGGTCCAGGGTCACACAGCTAGTTCAAGGTGGAGTCAGAATTTGAACATATGTTCATCTGGTTCCAAAGCACTTTCGCTTCATCACACGAGGGACCCTTAGATATTTTATTCCTTCAAGCTGCCTCGCGGCCAAGCTTCCTGGAAATGTAGGAGAACACTGAGTATGATCTGTTGTTTTTCTTGAAGGAGTTAAGCAGACNGGAACCCTGTAGGCAAAATAACACACTGCTAATCATTATCAAAGATTCTCCTGAAATTGGTTTTTCTCATAGCAGTCACTTTGGGCTTCGAAGGGCAATATCTTAAGCCCTAAAACGCGAACTTCTCATGGTTTCAAAAAGCTCCTTGTTGGCAGATTTCCACGAAACTTGATTCAGCACGCTCCGCGGGCCAGGGACGACAAGCCACAGTGTGCCTCCAAATCAGTCAGCCAACAGCCTCCCATCCCGGGCTCGCCAGTCCTACTCGACTTCCTGCAGCTTCGTGAGCGGACCTGCTCTCCTGCCCTGTGCACCTGCTGTCACTTGGCTGAACACGTCCCCTAAAACACAACTACTTGCTGGTGTATTTGTCCTTCAAGACACCACAGCACCAGGAAGGCACCTCCCTGCCCCACCCACACTAGAGGAAGGGGCCCTTATCTGAACCCTAAAGCAGCCCCCAGTGGTCCACTCTCAGGGTAGCCAGGGGAGAGGCTTTAACACCTGCGCTTTGCCTCAGATGTACCCCGGGAAGTATGGAGCTTAACAAGTTCTCCAGGGGCGCCTGGGTGGTCCAATGGGCTGAGCATCTGACTCACGATTTCAGCTCAGGTCATGATCCCAGCATCGTGGGATCAAGCCCTGCATCGAGCTCCCCGCTAAGTGTGGTGCCCGCTTACGATTCTGTCTCTTTCCCTCTGCCCCTCCCCACCCCCGCCGGTGTGCACTAAAATTAAAAAAATAATAATTAATTTTTAAAACAAACAAACAAACAAGCAAGCAAGTTTTCCATGTGCTTGGGAAGATGTCCTAGGCCTAGCTTTCCAGAACTGAATCATTACTTCATCTTCAAAATGTTTAGCCTGTGCTTGTGAAAAAAAATCAACAAACTGTTACAGGTGCTCATTGTGTTCCAAGCACAGTGTGCGAGTCTCCCTTGTCAGCTCACGCCAGGGTCAGAGCTTCGGTGAGGAAGATACAATTAGTATCGGCATTTTTCAGGTAAGGAAACAGAGGCACAAGGAAGTGAAAAAACTCGTCTGAGGTTACTCATACACTAAGTGGCAAGGCTGTCCTATCTGTGGATTTCTTTCATTAAATCATCTCATTTTTTTACTTTTATATAATGTGTTTGAATTTAATGTAACATCTACGAGGGAAGGGATTTTGAGCTGTTGGCTCATTTCCAGACCCTCAGGCTCCAGAAGAGTGTCAGGTGCAAGAGTAACAGTCACCACACATTTGTTGGTTGAATAAATGAAAACAGAAGCATTTAACGTGGGGCTGAGGTGTTGTTGTTTTGTTTTTTTTTCTGATACAAAAAGTATATGAAATAATGTTACTGTTAAAAAGTGTTGGGGCGCCTGGGTGGCTTAGTCGGTTAAGCGTCCGACTTTCGCTTAGGTCATGATCTCGCGGTTCGTGGGTTCAAGCCCCGCGTCGGGCTCTGTGCTGACTGCCAGCTCAGAGCCTGGAGCCTGTTTCAGTCTGTNAGAAAAAAAAAAAAACCTTAAAAAAAAAAAAAAAACAATGTGCACCACCTGAAATCAGACCATATTCCTGGAGCCGTATCTCTGGCCCAGTTAGGGAAGCCCTGGGCTTTCTTTTTGTACTGACCACAGTCCATTGTAGTTTTCTCTTCCAGATTGTGAGCTCCCGCAGACAGCAGACAGGGACTGGATTCATTCATCTTTGCATCCCTGTGCCTGGGGTCAAAGTCAACCACTGCATCCCCCACTTCTTGCCAGAAGGAATTGATTTTAGAGCTGTTGAAATCAAAATCCTTGCAGAAGCTTTGAGATCTAGAAGGAGGAAATAGGATTAAATGCATGGCAAAGAGGGGCGCCTGGGTGGCTTAGTCGTTTAAGCATCCGACTTTCGCTTAGGTCATGATCTCGCGGTTCGTGGGTTCGGGCCCCGCGTCGGGCTCTGTGCTGACTGCCAGCTCAGAGCCTGGAGCCTGTTTCAGTCTGTGACTCCCTCTCTCTCTGACCCTCCCCTGCTCACACTGTCTCTCTCTCTCTCTCCTAGAAATAAATTAAAAAAAATTTTAAAAAAAAATAAATAAATAAAAATAAATAAATAAATTCATGGCAAAGAATAAAGAAGTCAAGGAAGCCTGTACTAATGCTCACTAAAGGTGTTATTGGGCGTCAGGGGGCCTGAACTCTACTTCTGGTTGATTCTTCGTACCCCAGAGATAGTCCACCTCTTTGAGTGGGG
>NW_027527525.1:1274181-1319181 GCF_008692635.1 Crocuta crocuta | reverse complement strand
CTAGGAAGCTCAGAGCCAAATTAATGTCCATCTATAGCAAATCTATAAGACTTAAAAAGCACTTATTTTCAAGCACTAACCCTGTCGTTGGCTTCATTTTATTTTTCCTATCATTTTTTTTTCATATTTTTCTTACTCTGATTTCTTTCCTTACTCTTTCCCTTGGTGTAATATATAGCCATAAGGCCATCCACTTTGAAATGAAAGAGGGAAATAATGAAAATGTAAGCAGTGTAATTTGTGAACATCAGCAAGAGAACAATCTTAATGCACTGGCATCGGAAAGAAAACTCTGGGCTGTGATCTCAGTTTCAGCACTTAATACCTGTGTGACCTTGCAAGATTTAATGTGCCTCAGTTTATTCTTCCTTAAAAGATTGGGGGTGGGGGACCCTAATTATATCTCCCTTGAAACTCCGTGTTGAGGATCATATTGGGAAAAGTACTTGGCCCTTAATAAGTGCTCTTACTAAACTTTAGTTCCTTCCTTCCTCAACTCAAAACTCCTTCAGCAGCTATTTGCTCTTGGACTTGCTCAATCAAGTTCCTGGGTGACCTGGTGAGCTCAGAAATATCTACTGTGGAGGAAATGCATTTTAGCTGCATCAGGAGAATGTTAGGTCAGAAGGAAGCTGGGGAGAAAGTGCTGGATAAGAGGAAATCATGGCTGGCCAGGGCTTAGCACATGAGCTCATCGAATCACCGCAGAAAAGAGAAGGTGGAAATTCAGGGCTGCGAGGCACCGCAGTTTGGCTTGAGAATAGTGGTGGAGCTCTCTCAAAGAGGTTTCTGGAAGGGAACGTCTTTAGTATGGTCCTGCTGGAAAGCAGAGGATGGGTTACACCAGTCAATTTTTTAAAAATATCATCTGTATATGGGGTGGCTTAGTCGGTTGGGCGTCCAACTTCGGCTCAGGTCATGATCTCACAGTTCATGGGTTTGAACCCCATGTTGGGCTCTGTGCTGACAGCTAGCTCAGAACCTGGAGCTTGTTTTCAGATTCTGTGTCTCCCTCTCTCTCTGACCTTCCCCTGCTTGTGCTGTCTCTCTCTGTCTCTCAAAAAAAAATTTTTTTTTAATTAAAGAAATATATCATCTGTAAATGTAATTTGGTATGATGTATAGAGTGTAGAGTACTATAGACATGTGGACCACAGGATCTTTGTTGTGGAGGCTGTCCTGCATATTGTAAGATGTTTTTCCGTGTCTCTGAGTTCTACCCACTGGATACNTTCATGGGTTTGAACCCCATGTTGGGCTCTGTGCTGACAGCTAGCTCAGAACCTGGAGCTTGTTTTCAGATTCTGTGTCTCCCTCTCTCTCTGACCTTCCCCTGCTTGTGCTGTCTCTCTCTGTCTCTCAAAAAAAAATTTTTTTTTAATTAAAGAAATATATCATCTGTAAATGTAATTTGGTATGATGTATAGAGTGTAGAGTACTATAGACATGTGGACCACAGGATCTTTGTTGTGGAGGCTGTCCTGCATATTGTAAGATGTTTTTCCGTGTCTCTCTGAGTTCTACCCACTGGATATCACTGGGCATGACAATCCCAAATGTCTCTAGACACCCCGAATGTCCCTGGAAAGGCAAAATTGCCCCCTCAGTCCTCTGACATCATTCAGTGTTTACTAAGTACCCACGGAGGCTTCAGCGAGACAAAGATGCTTATGACGTGGTCTCGGTTCTCACGCAACTTGTAACCCACATTCCTGGAGGAAAGACAGACGTGTCTATCTATACTTGTCGCTGAATGTGGCCAGCACAAAAACAGAGAAATTAATTAATGACAAGACACAGACTAGGCTCAAAGGGGGACATGACCAGCTCTTGTGAGAGTGGAGAGTAAAGGGATGTTTTGGTGGAGCCTTGACCTGAAACTAGTGACCACATCCCCAAGTGGCCCCTGCTCCCGTACCCGTACCACTGGAATTCTGTCATCAGCACTCTGCAAGTTCCCTTCTTCCCAATGACTATAATTTGTCACTTTTTGGGTTTCCTTGTGATTTTGTTTGTCTATCTCCTTCCCCAGACTATAAATACCATGAGAACAAGGATCACTTCTGTCTTGTCTACCTTGAAATGCCTGGTCCCTGGCACCAATGGAGTGAAAAGCAGGGACTCCACAACTGTTTACAAAGGAAGAAAGCTAGAAAGAAAGAAGAAAAGAGGGAAGAGGGAGAGAAAGAAGGGGAGAAAAGCTAAGGATTCCCCAGGCAGGTGTTTCAAGCAGGGAACAATATGGACACGGCCCAAAAGGGTCAACACGATTGGCTACATAATTTGGAGGGCTCATTACAAAATGAAAATGCAGGATCCTTGTTCAGACATTACTGCACATTTCAAGAAAGCGATAGCAAAACATTAAACCAAACGTGGGGCCTTCTGTGTGCAAGGCGCTGCATGAATGCACAGGCCACTTGCTCGAGAAGCGCACACCAAGAGACAATCATCCCAAACCATCGGTGCGAGGCACACTGAGCTTGTCTCTCCTGGTCCCCGCGTTGTATGATAAGGTGGTATCCAGCCACCACCGCATGTGACCAGCAGAAGCTGTTTTCCTAGAAGACCAGGACAGAGCCTAAGTATGGGCTCCCAAAGCTGATGTCGATATTAAGAAATACTGCAGGAAAGGGTAACTCCACACAGGTTCCACAAAGCAGACCTTGCCAGAAAGCTCCTGAAAACCCTCAGCAAGCCCTGAACAAAGCAGCAGTGTGCGGAGGTTTGGATCGAAGCTTGCTTGCTGAGGGCGGAAGGTGGACTGTTTCTTCGTAACAAGATTCGTTCAGAGTCTAGTCTAGCCCCCCCGACTCTGTGCTTGACAATCACGGCAATTTGTCATCAGCCCACAGCACGAGCTCTCAGGTCCTGTGTTTGGCAAAACCTGTAATTTACAGGTTATCTTCGGGGATAACTTTAACGAAGACTTCTGTGTTAAGGTGTGATTACCTATGTTGTTTGCTGGGACCCGCCTAAAGGGCATTGGTACTGGGGTAGGTGATGGAAGGAAATTCTAGCTGGGGAGTACAATGTGTGCAGTGTGAATGGGTGTGAGTGCAGGGGTGTGTGTGTGTGTGTGTGTGTGTGTGTGTGTGTGTGCAAGCACACATCCCCTCTCACAAGATGTGACACATGCAAATGTGAAAAGGATAATTATTTGTCTCTTTTAAGCCTGGAGAAGGCTGGCAATCCCAGAACCCTTGGAAATGACCTTTTCTCAGGTAATCTGGAATATCACCCGGCTGCAAAGATCTCCTTCGGGGATGGAAAGAAAGAGGCAATGAAAGTCTCTGTTACGAGGGTACTTATCTACCACATGTGAGGCTCCTTTGTGTACGTGATGTCATGAATTCTTTACAAGAATCTGAGAGATAGTATCTAATACACCCATTTTATAGATGAGCAAACAAAACTCAGGGTTTCAGTGACATCCCCAGTTCTGACAATGCAGCAGGATTATAACCCGGATTCTAAAACCTAAGTTCTGTCTATGAAATAGAACAAAATGAGACCATAAAATGCTGCCTGCTTCAGAAAAGAAAAAAAGCAACCTACTTGCTGTGAATTCTTTTACTTTTAGAAAAGCTCAAAATAGCTACAAGTTTATTGTATCAGTTAGCTATTGCTGTATAACAAATTATCCACAATCTTAGTGGCTTAAAACAATAATAAATACTATCTCAAAGGTGCATGTTGGTCAGGATTTCAGGGAGAACTTATCTGAATGGTTTGGGCTCAGGACTTTTCAAGAAGTTGCCATTTATAGGCCGCAGCTACATAGCTTAACTACTGCTGGCTATTACAAATGGATCTTAGTTTTGGGTCACTTGGACCTCTCCACACGAGTATCCCCATGACATGGCATCTGACTTCTCTGAGAATGAATATTCCAAAAGGGAGCAAGGGAGAAGTCACAATGTCTTTTCCCACCTAGCCTCAGAAGTCACATGCATCCTTTCTGAATATCTTCTGAGTTACTGAGGCCAATTCTATTCAGCATGGGAGGGGGACCACACAAAGTACTAATACAAGAAGGCAAATATCACTTAGGGCCATTTTGGAGACGGGCTATCCTAAGTATACACATAAAAAGTTCCATAAGGTGTTGCTTACTCTCCAAATGAGAGGGAGTCTTTTATTTTGCCCTTTCTCTTCCCCAGGGAGCATCCTGACAGTAATGTCTATGTTTTTGCTTACTTATTGCTCATCGTTTCAGCCCTGTATCTTCAAAGAGCCCTTTCTCTGAAGAATTCTAAGTAACATGTAGGATAAAGCAAGGAGAGGGGCCCTAAGAACTTCCTGTCCATTTCTTTGCCTGGGAACCATCCATTTTGCAAATGGCATCAGAACATGTTCACAATCACTGATGTCTTTCTCCCACCCGTCCACCTGCCTGTAGATGTCCTGGAGCGTCCCCAGAAACAAAGAATGGAGCCTGCACCAGCCTCGATTACCCAGGAATTCCTTCAGGTTACCTGTGTTGTATCCATCTCTCTACCCAAGGGCTTGGTGTGGCATTGGCTCAGCAGCTGTGAAATGGTTACTTGCTGATTTTCATAAACATAAGGAAACCATAATCTGAAAGGTAAGCCTGCTTCTACTGAAAGAAGTGAATGAAACCAATGGTAAAAATAACCATTTGACCTCCTCAAATCTCATCCCCGATGCCCTCTACCTGCTCTCATCTTCTCTACCCTACCTTCAACCCCACCTCCATCTGCTGCTTATCTACTCTTAATTTCCCACCCCTCTCTCTTTGGTCTGATCCCTGGCTCAGCCATGTAGTAGCTATTTGATTTTGTGCAAGTTACTCAGTCTCTCTGAACCTCAATTTCCTGATCTATGAGACAAGGATAATACTTCCTCTTCTTAGAAAGTGGAAATTAAAGAACAATACATATGGTGCCAGGAACTTAGGAGAAGTTAAATACATATGATTTTCCTCTCTGTTCTTTATGTTGACATGAGCTTAGTGCACATTTCATTTCGTGGTTCACTTTTGTTGTTTCATGTGATTTTGCAATCATTTTTACAAGTTGTCACCTCATGTTCATGGTTATATATTTTATTAGCTGCATAATATTTTATCTACCATTTCCAATTATGGGACATTCAAGGCCTCTCAAAATTTTTGTTGTCACACATGACATGTCCTCTTGGATATTTTTTCCGCAGGATAACATACCGAGATTGGTATTATCTGTCCAGGCAATTTGAGGTTGAATTTCTTATTAACGCATAAAGCTTAGGTCCCATTTCCCTAGGTGGGGTTCAATACTCCTTGACAGCATGGATTGCGTCTCATTCTCAATGAGCAGGAGTGTGTGGTGGTTTAAGGGTACACGTTTTGGAAGCAGACAGACCTGAATTTGAGTTCTGGCTTTGCCACTCTTTGAAATTCAGCATTCCCGATGGTGAAGTAAAGACATAAACCTACACACTGGCATTAGTATCAGTAAAGCGTTGCTGCCCTGCAAACCATCCTGGAACGAAATTCCTTAAAACCATAGCAATCATTCATTTGGTCGATGTATCTGCAGTTGGGCAGCACTGAGCAGGGACAGTTCATCTTTCCTCCGTGCAGTGTGAGCTGAAGTAGTTTGGGGGATTTGCTTCCAAGATGACACACTCACAGGGCTGGGATGTAGGCTGGTTGGTACTGGTTGGGAACTCAGCTGGGGCTGTGCTTAGGATTCTTGGTTCTCCTCCACATGGATTTCGCCATAGACTTCTTGGTTTTCTTCAAAATATGGTGGCTTGGTTCTAAGAGTGAGTGTCCCAAGAGCTTTGGGTGGAAGCCACACTGCCTTTTTTGACCTCGCCCCATTGGTCAAACATAAGACTCAATAGAAATAAGCAACACTGTGTGCAAAGCCACAGCCCATTTGTCTTGTGGTTGGGTCTTTCCAAACTGTCCTGTATGGCTTTGCCCCAAAATAGTTTGTCTACAGTGTGTGAAAGAGGATGTTAGCAATAAGAGAGGATGTGAACCTGACCTACTGTCAAACAGGACACTTTGGCATGGAATGTTCCGAGCCATTCAGTCTCAGCTGCAGAGATGCCAGTAGTAAGGTGGAACTTGCCTCTGTCTAACTGGGTTGGCTGGGGCCAGAAAGAATCATCAAAAAGGGCCAGAGACAGGATGGCATTTGTTCTAGGTCTTAGAGCAAGTTGATGTCAGAGTCATAGATTAGAGCAGGGTTTCTAAACCTCAGAATTGTTGACACTGAGCCAAACTATTCTTTATTGTGAAAGACTGTCCTGGTCAATGTGGTATCTTTAGAAGCCTCTCTGGCCTCCGCTCACCAAATGCCAGTAGCATCTTCTTCCTTTGGACATTGCCAAATGTCTCCTGGGTAGGTGGGCAGGGGACGATTGCCCCCAGTAGAGAACTACTTGCCCAGAATTCAGGTCTTCTGGTTGCCTATGAATCTACCCAGCTAAATTATCATTTTGCTAGGTGCTGAGTAGATTTACAAAGACTAACTTCAGGACATTTGAACTAGTCTTTGTAGACTAGAAGAGCTTTTGCTGAAGAAAGAACAGCCCCACCCTGTCCCTATCCTACCCATTCCCACACCAATAAAGGCAAAAGTAGAATATAAGACATTCTATGAAATAACTGGCCTGATCTCTTCAAAAAATTGAAGTCATGAAAGAAAGGAGGTGAAGGTGAATAGATTAAGAGGTTCATGACTATGTCCTTGATTGGGTCTGTTAAACACACACACACACATACTTCTAAAAAATATTTTAGGGACAACTGGGAAAATTTGAATATGCAATTATTGGTTAATTATTATTTAGGTGTGGATATGATTTAAGAAAATGTCCTTGTTTGGAGGAGGTGCAGGCAGAAACATTTAGGGGTGAAAGAGGAGTTCTATCTGTAACTTATTGTGAACCAGATCAGCCATCAAAAGTAGGCAAATACATCAAAATATTACTAAAGGATGACATTGTATGATAAAACTCTACCATTCTTTTTCATTTTTCTGTATTTTTGAAATTTTTCTTAATTAAGATGATGGGGAAAATAATTAAGTATAAAGGTGAAAATAAAGGAAAATAACTGAAATATTTCTTGAAGAACCCCTCACCTATGTGCCCAAAGATGTTCCTTACAACATTGTGTACAATGTGGGAAAAAAGGAAGCAACCTTCCTATTCATCCCTAAGCAAGTCAAATAAGTTGTAACATTCTAGATGATGTAGAACACATCATGCGCAACAGTTACAAAGAGCAAGGTACAACCCCAAATCCCCCCATAAAAGTGAAAATATTCTGAATCAGTAATGACTGCCAAGATCCCTGTATCCTGGGATATCAGTCCTCAAGGCGGTGGCCATGATTCATTGACTCTAACTCTTAAGTTGGCTATCAGAAGCCCAAGTGCAATAGCCATGCAGATGCTGAACAATGCCAGATAAGACCCTACCTGACACAGTTGTGAGTTCCAGTCCAGTAATGATCCACTGTGCAAGGAATACAACTTTCTTTATTTTTTTTTAAACTTACTTTGCATTCTAAGCTCACATTCCACTGGGATGTCAAGAATTCTACCTGGGGCAATTTAGCGTTCTCTTTTTCTCTGGAATTGTGGCTAACTCTTGGAGAAGATTTGGGGTTGAACCATCTGAAATGGTTAATATCTTTTTAATTTTTTAAATTTATTTTGAGAGAGAGAGAGAACATGAACAAGGGAGGAGCAGAGAGAGAGAGAGAGAGAGAGAGAATCCCAAGCAGGCTCTGCACTGTCAGCACAGAGGCTGAGTGGGGCTCAATCTCATGGACAGCGAGGCATGGCGTGAGCCAAAATCAAGAGCTGGACGCTCAACCAACTGAGCCACCCAGGAGTCCCTGAAATGGCTACTATTTTTAATCTTTAAAAATATTAATTTTGTATAGTTGAACCTAAAGCACGAGACCATCTTTAATTGAATGGAATTAGGAAAGGGACCAGGAAGAGGAAAGAATGACATAGAGCTAGGAGTTCTTATATGGATGGCTTTCCAAGACACATGTAGTGTGTGTGTGTGTGTGTGTGTGTGTGGTGTGTGTGTGTTTTCTGTCCATACTCAGAGCACTTCTCATCACTTTCATCTGGACCCTTCCTGGTCCATGCTAAGAAGCCTGCATGACTGTTTCCACATTTGGTCTGTGACAGCCATTCATACAGCAACCAGAGGTACCCTTTTGAAAGCTAAGTCATAGCATATGTCTCCTCACTCATAACCACTTAACAGGTTTCATCTTACAGAGTATTGTCCTGCACCTTACTTACCATTGGCTGGACCCCACACAACATGGTGCTCCATCACCTCCTGATTTCAGCTCCTGCTCTGCTCTCTCTTGATCATCTCTAGCATTCACACCAGCATCTTTGCTCTCCCGCAAACACACTGGGCCAGCTGTAATCTCAGGGCCTTCCTACTTGCTCTTCCTTCTGCCTGAAATATTCTTCCCCCCGATATTCACATGAACCACTCCCTCATTACCTTTAAGACCTTCATTAATGTTACCTTCTCTGTGAGGTCTTCTTCTATCATCCTATTTAAATATGCCAGACCACCGTGTTAGTTTGTCAGGGATGCACCACAAACTGAGTGGCTTAAACAGCAGAAGTTTATTGTCCCACTGTTTGGAGGCTGGACGTCTGAGTTCAAGGTGCCGGCAGGGCCAGGCTCTCCAGAAGGCTCTAAAAGATAATACGTTCTATGACTTTTCCTTCTTAACTTCTGGTGTCACTGGTAATCCTTGGTGTTTCTTGGCTTGTAGATGCATCACCATGATAGCTGTCTTTGTGTTCATGTGGTCTTCTCTGCCTGTATGTGTCTGTGACCAAGCCTCCCCTTTTTATAAGAGTGCCAGTCATGTTGGCTAAGGGCCTATCTTACTCAGGCATGAATTCATCTTGAGTAATTCCATCTGCAATTATTCTATTTCTAAATAAGATCACATTGGAGGTGTTCAGGATGATTAGGACCTCAACAGGTGAATGGGAGGCCCAATCAACCTGTATCTTCTACTCTGCTTTATTTTTCTCTGTAGAATTCACCAGATGTACTCTGATATACTCATTTACCTTCTTTAGCGTCTGCTTCCATATGTAGAATTTAGGCTCCATGAGGGCCGGCGTGCTTATCTGTTTCCTTCACTGCCATGGCCAGAGAACTGACAACCAGGCTCTTACACATCTGTATTGAGAAAGAAAGACAAGTCGATCTCTCATCTCTTTCTTTACAGTTTTTAACACATTACTGAGGCCTGGTGCTAGAAAAACCCACAGACTTGCCAGCTATTCAAACTTTAAAAATGCCTGGCAATCCCCTTGGGTAGTTCTCTCATTTCACTGGTAAGTAACTGAGACCTGGAGGCACAAAGTGTCTATTCCAGTAACACAGTAAGATCAGGACCCAGGTGTCCTCCTTCCTGGCACTTCTAACCACCACTGCTTCTTTATCATACGTGGTTTTCCTGGTAGCCAGGAAATTCTGTGATGACAGTTTAAAAAGCAGTCGCATCTTTGTGTTTGACCGATGACAGGTGACCACGTGGTTCTGTTTGCTCCGGATAGACTGAGCTGATGGAGACATCAAAGACTCCATACCTTGATGGGCCAGTTCAACCAGCCTATGATATTTAAGGTGAATGTCAACTCATTAAAAAAAAAAGGAAAACGTTCCCATTAATCTTGACCATTTATAAAGAAATGTTTCTTTTTAAGGAAAATTATGTTTCTGATTCTAGACCAGGGATTGTTGATCTGGATCTCACGGAGGGGCGGGGGGCAAAAACCCGCAAGATCTTCCATCTAACTGAGATTACCTAGGACCCCAAAGGAAAGCGAGCATCAGTCTCTGGTTAGAGCTGGAAACACCCAGCCTAAGCCCTGGTACCTAGAAGGCCCTTCAAAGATATCAGCTGAATCTAAGTTAAAAACAGAAAGAAAAAGAAAGAAAAGAAACTAAACTTAAATGTTCTAAAATGTTTTTGTTTCATTTTTCTTATAACCAGGTGGTTACAGTTTTGAACTCTGGAACTGGCTGAGTGATCCTGAACAAGCCACTAACGTTTCGGTCCCTGGGTTACCTCTTCTATAAAATGGGAATAATGGTATCTACCTTATAAGCTGTGAGACTTCCTTGTCACAAAAATCCCTTAGAACAGTGTCTGTTGCATAATAAACTCTAGGTGAGTTTTGCTATAGTTTCTTCCCTACGTCTCCCATCCATTCATTCAACCACATAGTAACGTGTCTTGAGGACCTATTTGGGGTTCTAAGCTCTGTGCTAGGTGACAGGGAAACACAAGTGCAAAGATGTGGTCCCTGGTGCCCACAGTGCATGGCAGATACTGTCCATTGAGGATCACAGACCCATGAAACTGTGGGGAGCAGTTACTACCTATGTGCACAGGTCTATTTTTCCAAAGTGGAGAGCTTATACTCTTCATTATTTGCTCAGAGGAATGCATGGCCATCTCCCAAGCCGATTTCTAGAAAATGGCTAAGGACTCTTGCTGCGTCAATGGTAAGTGACAGAAAATTCAAGACAAACCTAATGTAGTATGGTCATTGCTAACCTGGAGGTCTGTATGAGGCATGAGAGAACCCAGAGGACCAAAGCCTGGCTTGAATGTCTGGTCTGGCTTCACCTAGGAGGTGTTTATTGTAAGTGTGTGATGGCAGCTTGGTGCATCCACTAAGGAGTAGAGAGCCTCAGACACACGTGAGGAAGGTAGGAGAAATACAAATGAGAATATAATGATCCTCAGACCTATTTTTGCTCTGGTTTCTGGGAAAAGAAGCAATCTCACAAAGAAACTGAGCCAGTGTTCTTGTGCTCAATCGGTTAAGCCACTTTGGCTCCAGTCATGATCTTGTGGTTCATGGGTTCGAGCCCCACGTCAGGCTCTGTGCTGACAGCTCAGAGCCTGGAGCCTGCTTCGGATTCTGTCTCCCTCGCTCTCTGCCCCTCCCCCACTCCCACTCTGTCTTTCTCTCAAAAGTAAATAAACATAAAAATTGTTTTTAAATAAAAAAATAAGAGGAGCAAGGAAAAGGACATGTGTTTTAGAGTGAAACAGACTTCAAGTTGTATTTTGACTGTTACTTATCATCTGTTGAGAACTTGGGCAAATATCAACCTCTCCGAAGCTTATTTTTTCAAATGCAAAATTAGGATTGTGAGATAATATTTATTACATCTTCAGTGCAGCATGTAGTGATGATAGATAATAGATTGTGTTATTTGCTGACCATTATTCACTTTCTCCCCATTGTTGCCCTGCTTCCTTCTGTAGAGGTAGAATGTACTTTTGTGCCCATCGACTTTGAGATTTAGCCATGTTAATTTGACCAACAGACTGACTGAGTGTGATGTGTATAAAATCCTGCCAGAATCTTAAACATATGTACCAAGTTTGGAAATGTCTTCCCTCCTGATGTACTTTGCTGTGAAAACAACTTGTCCCCTATTTGGGCTTGTCTATCAGCTCAGATCCAGAAATGAGCAGGCACACCGACCCAAGTTGAGCACAGCCACAGTTGAACTGCACATCAGCAAGAAAATCAATCATCAACCATAATAAATGGGGGATGTTTGTTGCTGCAGCAAAAGCTGACTAGTACACTGACTCACGGTTCATGCTTGATAACTGATTTCTCTCCTTCACATTTCCCTAAACATATCAGTGAACTTGCAGTGAACTCCATGAAGATATTGGGGCTCCAACACTGAAACTGTCAGAAAATTCTTTATAAAGACGGAAGAAGAGTCAGGCAGGGGTAGGATGGACTTGACTGGAAAGCAGACCAGAGGCCGCCAACTGCACACCAAGCCCATTTCCTTTGTCTCCGGGCACGTGGTTTGTCACTGAGCTCCGGCATAAGGAATGTGGATGGATGTGAAGCGAGCCACCTCCAGGTCTGGCCCACGCTCCCTCCCCCCAAGCTCTTTTCCTCCCCAGGCTGATTGGAATGTGACCCGCAGGATGACATAGAAGCTAATATTAAAGATGCGAGCTGCTGTCAGCCTGGAGTCCTGAATGACTGCCTGAGTGGCTGCCTTGGACCGTCACTGTCAAAGATGAGCACACGCCAGGCATGAGTTACGGCGGTGAAATAGATTTTACTCAGTAACTGCTGACAATAGGGAAACAGCCAAAGTCTATTCCGATTTGCACACGGGGGAATGGGCATTTTACAGGGAGAGACAGGGATAGGAAGAGGGTGGCAGGGTCTCAAGCAGAGTCAGGGGAAGGGAAAATGACAAAAAGCCAGAAGGGCATTGGTGACGGGAAACCCCTCTGGATTTGCTAACTGGCTCTTACCGAAGTTAGGCTTCCCCCTCCCCCAATGGCTGGGAGACAGGGCACTATCTTCAGGCTGAAATAGTACGTTCTCGGCAGTGTTGAGTTTTCTCAGGCAGACTCCTTACACAGGGCTAGCGTCATTATAGGGATGCAGCTTTGCACTGTGAGAACCTGTGTTAGTGTTTGTTCAAGTCCTTACAAGCCAGAGTTAGGGGCAGGTAGAGGAGGGGACTCAGAGGCAACTTCCTAGTGTTTGGTCAAGGAGTGCATCTTTCTTATTCCCTCTAGGGGGTTTGTTCTATCAGTCTGCAAACGAAACCCAAGACACGCTGCTACAGCTGGGTACAAGCAAAGGGTTTAAGTACTGACAATTCCTAACAAATGTCCAGGTACGAGCTTCAGATGCACCACACTGCACTGCAAACGTCACCCGTTAAAGCCTCGCTCTGTTCACTGTTTCACTGTGAAGTAGATGTTATTATTCCCTTTTCTCAAGAAATAAATAAATAAAGCAAGCTGAAGATCTGTGTGGTCAGTAATTTATTTTCGATCACGTGTTTGGAGAGTGGCAGGAGCAAGCTGGAACCAGGTCACTGTGGTGCCAAATTCAGTGTCATGACCACGCAGCATCGATTTCTTGTGCTCAGCAGGTTTGGAAAGACACGGGTGCCAGGTAACCCTTTCTGACCCAAGACCCAAGGACAAAGGCCTAGGCCATTGTAAGGAAAAGATGCTGCTTCTGTAGGAATCCTCGGGCCTGAGGGACATGTGTTCAGACATAGGAGTAGATAAAGGGCGGAGGAGCCGAGAAAGACAGGACGATGGTGATCCCAAGAATCAGGGCTGGACAAACAGCTAAGGAAACTCAGAAGGAAGTGACGACATGTACCGAGAAGGGACTGGTTAATATTTAATCATGAACCAAGCAATAAGAGTCACAGGAGTCCATTCATCCAACTGCCCTTAACTATTACACACTGAAGTACAGCACATTTCTCCCCAAACAGAGAAGTGATATTGATGCACTTAAATGAAGTGACAGCCAGTGGACAGATAAAAGGCAGGGACACAGCTGGAAACATGATGTGTCCTGGAGACATGGGCCGTAGAGAAAAGAGACATCGGGAGTTAAGAAATTTAGTTTACTTTCAGCTGTGCTTGTAACTGGCGACATGACCTTGGGCAGGTCACTCGCATCTCTCAGAGGTCGTGCACAAACAGGGGGCTGGGTTGGAAAATTTCTGAGGCCTCTCTCTGCCATGACAGTCTGATCATTGGGAGTCATTCGTCTAGTCCAGTTTCCGTGGAGGCGGATCTTTCTGCGAGGTGTCCTCTCTCCTGGGTTAGGAAAAGGAAGATACAATGTGTGGTCTTCCTTATGTATACAGGCTGCAACTCATGCAGAATCACAAGGCTGCAGACCGACAGAGCTAGAAGTGGTCACCTCCTGGACTCTCTCCTTATACTGATAAGGAAACAGAACAGAGAGGGCAAGGCATTTTACTAACATCACACAGTTACACACTATCAAAGCTGGAAGTGGAACCCTGCTTTGGGGCTTATTCCCAAGCAACTCACGGCCTAGGTACTGGAGAAAGAGTAAAGGGAATGAACCATTACTAAGCACTCACTATGTGTGAGAAACACCTTAGGCTCTGCGCTCAGTGTACAAATATTGAACAAGTTTTACTGAGTGAGAACTTGCAGTGTGCTACCTTCGGGGAATACCGAGATGAACTGGACAGACAAGGTCTCCCCTGGGAGCCCCCATCCCTGTAAGAGGGAATGGGGATAGCCAATAAACATAAATAAACAAATGGGAAAATATCAAACAGTACTATCAAGAAAATAGCCCCATGTTGAAATGCTACCTGTAGCCTGGGCAGCTCCATCAGGTGAAGCGGATAGGGCCCACCTCTCAGGATTTATCTTATCTTATTCCCACCCACATGCTGTGAAAGTTAGTATTTTCATTGTTCAAATGAGGAGAACGAGGCTCAGGCTCGCCTCAGTTCACATAGTTGGTACAAGTTCATTGCAGATTCCAATTCAGTTCTTTCTGGCTGGACCAAAGCCTATGCCTTGCTTCACTATATGCTGTATGAGGGTTTTTTTGTTTTGTTTTGTTTTGTTTTTACGTTTTTATTTTTAAGTAATCTCTACATCCAACGTGGGGCTTGAACTTACAACCCCAAGATCGAGTCTCATTGTCTACTGACTGAGACAGCGAGGTGTCCTGAGGTTTTTTTTTTAATGTTTTATTTATTTCTGAGAAAGAGAGAGACAGCATGAGCAGGGAAGGGTCAGAGAGAGAGGGAGACACAGAATCTGAAACAGGCTCTAGGCTCTGCGCTAGCTGTCAGCACAGAGTACAACGCGGGGCTTGAACCCATGAACCGTGAAGATCATGACCTGAGCCGAAGTCAGACACTTAACCGACTGAGCCACCCAGGCGCCCCTCCCCTTTCTTTAAGGAAAATGTATACACAAAGTGTATATACATATACTAGAACTGAATTTTTTTTTTCTTCTAGTCATCACCAGTGTTCCAAACCCAGTTCCAAACCCAGTGTCTTCTTTGAAAATCCTTTCTCATGTGCAAGGCTTCTGACTTGGTCCATGAGTAGAAGCTGCAGCTTTTAAACAGAAATTTCCCTATGCTTGAAACTTGCTAACTGGATGTGAGGGATCGGAGCTTGTCATTTAAGACTCAAGAGTAGCATAGACTTCAGCACAGACTTCTGGATGTCAGCATGCAGACTATCTTGCAAGATTTGCTGTGTCTATATCCGTGTCCGTATTCCAAGGAACTAGTGTGCTTACTCCTGCAAGGAAAGTTTCAGAATTCTATAATCTAATAAAGCTAAATTACAGATGGATTAAAGAGTTAGAAGGAGGGGCACCCAGGTGGCTCAGTCAGTTGGGTGTTCGACTTCGGCTCAGGTCATGCATGATCTCACGGTTTTGAGTTTGAGCCCCGCGTCGGGCTCTGTGCTGACAGCTGGGAGACCGGAGCCCGCTTCGGATTCTGTGTCTCCCTCTCTCTCTGCCCCTCCCATGCTCATGCTCTGTTTCTCTATCTCTGTCAAAAATAAATAAACATTAAAAAAAATAAATCTTAAAAAAAAGAGAGAAGGAAAAAAGGAAATTGTTAAAACAACTGGGAGAGAAAAAAAATCAGGTGTTCTATTGAAGATGCTTTCCAAACACCAGAAAGCTGAACTCAAAGTGGCTGAGGCAAACACTGCCTGATGGTTACCACAGCCCCAATTTCTCATTCCTTCCTACTTGGCTGCCTTTGCCACAGAGGTTGGAAAAGTCGAATGCTGGCTTTCACAACTTCACTTGTAGCTAGAAGAAACATGTGACAGTTCCAGCCAATGGGACTGGATATCTACCGACTGGGAAGCTGTTTGCTTTTTCTGGTAAAAGGGCCAGACGCGGCCGGGGCTGGTCATTTCACTTGGTTCTGTTTGAACTGCCCATGTGATGCCTAAGGCAGCAACAGCTACTCGATAGCTACAAATGAGCCACTGCGACAATGTCAAGTAGCCTCCAGACTACTGGTTAGTGGGAAATATAAACCCTTATTGGTTTAATCTACTTTTAGTGGATTTTCTGTTACCTGGAGCTGAAAGTACTTCTGTGGGTAACCACTGTCTTAAACAACAAAGAAATGTATTCTTTTTTTTTTTTTAACCAAAGAAAGGAAATGATATCCTCTTCTTTCTCTTGCTGAGGGTTCATTGCTCCCTGAAGGTAGATGCTTTCCTTTCACATGCTTTTGTCTGGAATGAATCAGCCTATCCGTTCTTGATTTGATCACCAGGAAGGGAGACAGAGTGAGAGGCAGGCTCGGACTGACTATGGGGGATGGGGTGGGGAATACATATTGAGGCACCAACTAAAACACACCCTATGGTGTGGGATCACAAGGTAAGTTATGACTTTCTGAACAGAAAAACAGTAGGAACACATCACAAATTCCAGGACTTGTAAATATGACCGTATTGAAATTAAAGAGTATTTATGAAGCAACCCATTATAAACAAGAAGAAAAGGCAAATAAGAGATCCAGGAGAAATATTTGCAATTTACGTGGCAAATGAAGTGTTAATATCCCACAAATCACTTCTAAGAGTTTACCCTAAGGAAATCATTAAGGGCACATGGAAAGATTTAGTCACAAGGATGTTTGTAGCATTACCGTGTTTAATAATGAAAATTTGCAAGTGAGATGAATTTCCAGCAATAAGGTACCAGTTAAGTAAAATATGATACAAACTTACAGTGGAATGCTATAGGATTATTAAAAAATAATGTTGCTGAAATACTTGTACTATTGTAGGAAGCCAATTGTGATGTTATTAAGTGACAAAATTAATACAAATAAGGTATCCTTTGATTCTATTTTCAGAAGGAAAATGCAAGTGTGTGTGAGTGAGTGAGTGTGTGTGTGTGTGTGTGTGTGTGTGTGTGTACCTATGAAGGAAATATGTACCTCAGAGTTAACCATGGGTATTTCTGTGGGGTAGTATGTTTGTTAATTTTTTTTTGTAGTGTGCTGCTTTTATAAGAAAGAAAAAAGAAAGAAAGGAGCAGAGAGAGAGAGAGAGACAGAGAAGGAAGGAAAAGAAAGGAAAGCAAAGGAAAGGAAAGAAAAGGAAAAGGAAGGAAAGATTGTAAAGGAAGAGGGAGGGGAAAAATAACTTAATTTTGAAAACAAATCCCAAAAAATAAAAGAACACCTCAACAAAAACACAGGCAATGGGTCTGAGTGCAATATGTTCACAAAAACTTGCAATATGCTAGTAAATACATTATGTGAGTATTCACTCTTTTTTTAAAATTGATGTTGCTTCTTTAATGTTTTATTTATTTCTTTTTTTAATGTTTTATTTATTTTTGAGAGAGAGAGAGCATGAGCAGGGGAGGGTCAGAGAAAGAGGGAGATACAGAATCTGAAACAGGCTCCAGACTCTGAGCTAGCTATCAGCACAGAGCCCGATGTGGGGTCGAACCCACGAACTGTGAGATCATGAGCCGAAGTCGGATGCTTAACCAACCGAGCCACCCAGGTGCCCCTGTGAGTATTCATTTTTGGTAGGACCCTAACATGCAATAAAAATGAAAATACGACACAACTCTTTCTTTCTCTCTTCTTCCCTTCCTCCCTTCCTCCTTTCCTTCCTTCCTTCCTTCCTCTCTACGCTTATTTATTTATTTTGAGAGAGACAGTGTGTGAATGGGAGAGGGGCAGGAGGAGAGAGAGAAAGAATCCCAAGCAGCTCTGCTGTCAGTGCACAGCCCAATGCGGGGCTCAGTCTCACAAGCTGAGATCATGACCTGAGCCGAGATCAAGACTCAGACACTTAACTGACAGAGCCACTCCTCAATTTCTTTCATTCTGTTTATTTGTTTATTTTTCATTAAACTGGAATGTTTCTCCTCCAAGACAAGAGAACTCCTTGGTTGGGAGTGCCAGGAAGCTCATGTACAAGCTCAGAGGCAAAACCTTTCTGAAGAATGATTTCTCAGTAGGCAGAGTTTCCATAACCCTCATTCTCACTGACCTCACAAGTCCACTTCAGCACACAGTATCCGTGGAAGGGACTAGAAGGCCCTGTCAAGACTCGTGTTTCAGGATTTCCATGTTCATTCTCTACATAATGAAGAGATTGCTGGCAGCAGCCTAATCCAGGGAGAGAGAAGTTATGCCGGTATAGGCATATAGCACACATTATGAAGCAAGTATTTAAAAAGTATATTTAATCAAAAATAGTTAACGCCATAGAGAGATGTTAGAATGTGAAGATGAATTTAAGCAGGTTACAAAGAAGCATATACGATACACCAAATTTTGAAGAAATAAAACAAATGTATACTTATATGCTCAAATTTAGCATGTATTTAAGAAAGATTAAAGGAATATAAGTCAAAGTATTTATTTTGAGAGAGGGCGCAAGCAGGGGAGGGGCAGAGAGAGAGGGAGAGAATAAGAGAATCCCAAGCAGGCAGAGTTTGTCACGAGGCTCCAACTCACAAGCTGAAGCATGAGATCAGACCTGAGCAGAAACTAAGAGTCGGTCGCCTAATCTACTGGGCTACCCAGGTGCATCATTATAAGTCAAAATGTTAATAGGAATCTCAGGTACAGACAACAGATTTAAAATCAGGCTCGCCTGACTCCAGACCCCTTATTCTCAACCAATTCATAAGTACACCACTTCTCCAGAAGGAAAATAAAAACACACATTTTCTCCTCCCTTTCACTGATTAGCTATTATCTCAAAATACAAACAAAGAGTCTTCTGGGTGATTCAATTACTATATAAACAAATCCTCTGGTGAAATTTAGAAAGAGGAACATTTTTTCCATTGCATATTTTAAATGTTTGTTTGTTTAGAGACCATAAGCAGGGGAGGGACAGAGAGAGAGGGAGAGGAGACAGAGAATCCCAAGCAGGCTCCATGCTAGCAACACAGAGCCCAATGAGGGGCTTGAACTCATGAACCTCAAGATCATGACCTCAGCTGAAATCAAGAGTTGGATGCTTAACTGACTGAGCCACCCAGGTGCCCCAGCATATTTTAAATTGAGATATATTTTACATAAAACATTGGGTAAGTGTAAGGTGTACAATGTGTTGATTTGATACACTTGTATTTTGCAATATGGTTACCACCCTAGTGTTGGCTAATACCTCCTTCAGGTGAAATAATTATTGTTTCTTTTTTGTGGTGAGAAAGTTTAAGATTTAGTCTCCTAGCAACTTCCAAGTATATAGTACAGTATTTAAAAAAAAATTTTTTTTTTAAAGTTTACTTATTTCTCTTGAGAGAGAGAGAGAGAGAGAGAGAGAGAGAATCCCAAGTGGGCTCCACATTGCCAGTGAAGAGCCTGACTCAGGGCTTGAACCCATGAAATGAACCATGAGATCCTGACCTGAGCTAAAACCAAGAGCTGGATGCGTAACTAACTGAGCCATCCAGGCACCCCTCTGTACTACAGTATTGTTAATTACAATAACAATGCTGTGCCTCAGATCTTCATAACTTATTCATCTTCTAACTGTAAGTTTGTACCTTTAACCAACATCTCCCTAATTTTCCCACCCACAGCTGCTGGTAACCCCCTTTCTACTCTCAGTTTTTTTGAGTTCAGCTTTTTTAGATGCCACATGTAAGTAATATTATAAAATATTTGTCTTTGTCTGACTTCCCTCACTTAGCATAATATATATAGTTCAACCATTATTGTTGTGAGTGGCAGGACTTTTTATTTCTCATGGCTGGATAGTACTCCTTGCGTGTGTGTGTGTGTGTGTGTGTGTGTATCACATCTTTTTTACCCATTCACCGATTGGTAGACATTTAGGTTGTTTCCATGTCTTGGCTTTTGTGAATAATGCTGCGATGAACATGAGGGAGCAGACACCTCTTCGATATCCTGTTTTCATTTCCTTTGGATAGACACCAAAAGTGGAGTTCCTGAATCTTATAGTGGTTCTATTTTTAATTTTTTGAGAAAGCTTCATACTGTTTTTCATAGTAGCAGAGCCAATTCACATTCCTGCCAACAAAGCAAAGGTTTCCCTTTTCTCCACATCCTGGCCAGCATTTGTGATTTCTTGTCTTTTTGATGATAGTCATTCTAATAGGTGTGAGGTCAGATCTCATTGTGGCTTTGATTTGCATTTTCCTCATAAGAAGGATTTTAAACTACAGATTTTAAGTGCCATTAAATGGGCTGTTTTGACCAAAGTTTGTTAAGATTGTTAAAAAATGGCTGGAGTTAGTGTACCAGATGACCTAGAGATCAATGTTGTCATGACATAGTCTTAAACTACGATACCTTTTTTAATTACACGTAATCTGTGGAATTGTATGTTAGTCCCCATTTTAATGATGAAAAAAAACTGACTCTGTTAATCATTAGAAAAACATCACATAAACCAAAATGAAGTTCTGGACCAATAATCATCAAAACTGCCAGGGTCATGAATAATAAGAAACATCGAAGAAACTGCCACAGACTACAAGATACTAAAGAGCCAATGTAATGTGGTATTGTGATTGGGATATGTGAACTGATAAATCATATTAAAGGAAAAACTGCTGAAATTCACATAAAATCTGGAGTTTGTTAGTAGGAAGGTACCAATGTTGTTTTCTTAGTTTTCACAAATATATCATAATAATGTAAAATTTTAATAATAATAGTGATATACAAGAACTCTCTGTACTATCTTTACAACTTTTTTTGAAAATCTAGAATTATTCCAGGGGCACCGGGATGGCTCAGTCGGTTAAGTATCTGACTTTAGCTCAGGTCATGATCTCATGGTTTGTGGGTTCGAGCCCCACCTTAGGCTCTATGCTGACGCTCAGAGTCTGGAGCCTGCTTCAGATTCTGTGTCTCCCTCTCTCTCTCTGCCCCTCCCCCACTCATGCTCTGTCTCTGTCTTTGTCTCCCTGTCTCTCAAAAATAAATAAACATAAAAAAAAAGAAAATCTAGAATTGTTTCAAAATAAAAGTTTATTTAAGACATCTGGACAGTATGATGGCTCCTCAAAAAAAAGAAAAAAACCAAACCAAAAACAAACACAATTAGAACCAGAACTTCTATGTGATCCAGAGCTTTTGGCTATATACCCAATATATTGGAAGCAGGATCTTAAAGAGATATTTATACGCCCATGTCCGTAGCAGCACTGTTCATAAGATCCAAAGGTGAAAGTAAGCCAAGTATCCATTGATGGAAGAATAGGTAAACAAAATGTGATATACACATACGTGGAATATTAGTCAACCTTAAAAAGGAAGGAGTTTCTGACACATGCTACAGCATGGTTGAAACTTGGCTACATTATGCTACGTTGAAATAAACCAGTCACAAAAAAGATAAGTATTATATGACTCCACTTATATAAATATGATACTTAGGGTCAGGATTGTCAAATTCAGAAGACGGGAAGTACAATAGCGATTGCCTCCATTGGAGGGAGCAGGGAATGGGGAGTCAGTGTTCAATGGCTACAGAGATCTGGTTTTCCAAGGGGAAAAGAATTCTGGAGATGCTGATGGGTTTACCCCAATTTGAATGTACTTTATGCCCCTGAACTGTATGCTTAACAAATGGCTAAAATGTTAAGTTTTATTTCATGTCTATTTTACCACAGTGTAAAAAAATTAATTAAGAAAATCTGAGACTGACTGAGTTACTCATCCCGGGACACATGGAAGCTCCTAGATTCAAACCAAGGTCTGTCTGACCTCAAATCACACGTTCTTTCCAGTACCACACATAGAGATGATCAGTGTTGTTTTAGAAGTGTTCGTTCATTGAGGATCCACTTACTTTCTCTCTGCTGCCTAAAATACAACCAGTCCTGGCTTCGTTTCACCTGGGGTCAGGTGAGCTGTAGGAGACCCAGATAAGTCAACCTGGTGTCCTGTTCTGCCATTTGCTGGTTGTCTGAGCTTAGTCAAGGCGATGAGCTTTCTGGGTCTCAGTGTGCCCGGCCGACTTGATGTATAGGGTTATAACAAGGACTCTGCCTGAGGGCTTTTCAGACTCTGAGGAGGGAGGTGAGGCCTCCTCAGAAACTACTGGAGGTTGCCAGTCAGGAGTAGTGCCAATGTAAACACGAACCCTACAAGAAGGAGATGCAGTCTGGATTATTCTGTGAACTGCTCACGGAGTAGAGGCAGCAGCTGGGCCACAAAAGACAGAGTAGAGCTGAGCTCCAGAGATGGACATTCTAGGAGCAAAGAGAAAGCTAAGGAGAAAAGACAGTTGGGTAGTAGGTGGCTGGGGCAGGGAAAGAAAAAACCTGGCCTTCGTAAGGTAAGTCTAGAGAGATTACTTACAACCTATCAGAACACAGAGACCTGAAGTCAGAGGGAGCACATGTAGGTAGGTTATTGCGGAATCCAAAAGGGAGGGAGGGAAGACTGTTCCAGAGTGAAGACTGTGAGGACAGAGGGTGGGTGGGTGAACCTGTAGATCCCAGTCCCTGGATACACATTGAGACAAGAACTCAGAGGTCTGGCTCCTCAGTGAAGGGTGGGTCTGTCCTAACTACTATTAGGGCCTGTGAGGTCAGGCAGAAATCAGAGGACTAAATCTCAAATCATCCATTCGCAGAGTCCCTTCCGAATAGAAGCAGCCTCTGCCTCTTTCTACCCCAGAACAGAGTTTGATCCCTGGCCCTCCCACTTAAAATACACTTCCGGCCTGGGTGAGCTCATTCCTACCCAAAGCATCAGCCTCTACCCTATACATTGGTGACTGCTACATTTGTATCTCCAGCTGAGACCCCTTCCATGAACATGGGATGCCCGGAGCTTCCTGCTTCCTGGACTTCACCTGGAAGGCCTAATGGTTTCCAATTCTCCGCCCATATCTGCATTCTCTCTGTGTATGCCCCTCCTGAATTAACAGGACCACCAACCCCATAGTGCTGACACCAGAAACCTTGACCTCACTCTTGATCCCTCCCTCCCTCCCCTGCTCCCTACTTCTTCATCTGGTGGGTTTTGCATTTATCCCACATCTTCCTAAATGTGCTTTGCATTTATCCCTTTCTCTCTTTTCCCAAAACAACAAACTGCTCCGGTCCAGGATTTTATCTTTTTCTTACCAGGATTTCTGACACCCCCTTGTAATGGTTCTTGCTTCTTTTCAGGTCACCCTGAAACCCATTCTCTGCATGACAGCCAGTGTGGCCTTCACACCGAGCAACACAGCTTGTGTCTCAGCCCTGGTCATAGGTCCTCAGAGGCTTCCTGCTTTTCTTCAGGACAAAGGCCAAATTACTTGGGACTCTAGGCCTCTCAGAATCTGGTCTACGCTTTTTAGTCCTCACTATATTTTCATACTTTTCCAATAGTGATTTAAAAAATTTTTTAAAGTTTTTTTTTTTTTTTAATTATTTTTAAGAGAGAGAGACAGAGTGCAAGAAGGGAAGGGGCAAAGAGAGAGAGGGAGACACAGAATCTGAAGCAGGCTCCAGGCTCTGGACTGTCAGCACAGAGCCCGACGCGGGGCTCACACCCACCAACTCTGAGATCATGACCTGAAGTGCAGTTGGCTGCTTAACTGACTGAGCCCCCCAGGCGCCCCCCAAAAGTGTTTCTATACTCCAGCCATAGCCAGCCGCTTACAGTTTGTCAAATCTCCAAGTATATGTGTCACTCCCTTTGCTCAAATACTCCATTCTCCTCCTCAGCAGACTGGCAAACTCTATTTTTCAAGTTTCGGCTCAGTCTCCAATTCCCCTGGAGAGCCTTTTCAACCTGTGCCAAATAGATGCCCCCCTCTGTGCTTCTGCTGAACTTGGCTCTTTCCCCTCTTATCCCACCACAAGTTCAGTATGCCCGTTCATTTACACATTCATTGGCCCTCCATGTATTTACTACATGGGTGCTGGGGATAGGATGGCAAGCTGAAGACATGTGATTCCTGACCTGAGAGAAAGTGTGTGCCTGTCGGCCTCCATAGCCTTTGGGAGATAATTGATGATCTTGTTTTTCATGGGGCTCCAGGTCTCTGCTCTTGCTATTCCCTCCGCCTGGAATACTCTTTGGTCTGCACCACTGGCTTCTTCTTGGTCACATTAGTATCTAGACTCAATGCCTCTCCTACCCCTCATTCTCTACCCTTTAACTAGATTTTCTGGCTCAACAGCATTTATCACTGTTGAAACTATCTTGCTTGTTCACTTCATTGTCTACCTCTTCTTACTTTCGAGAGCAGGGACCTTGCCTTGGTCTTCTTGCCCACAGAATCCTGGAGACTAGTGTGTTTGAGGCACACACCGGGAGCTCCATAGTGTGTGATAAATGAGTGGATGGATTTTGTAGACAAGGAAGTTGATGTAGAGAACAGAAGGACTGGACATGAGCACGAAATCGTTCAATTATAGACTCAGTACTGGACAACCTTGGGAATCACAGAATGGAGGGTGGAAATCAAAAAACAGCCACACAGCTCTAGGAGGTGAAGTAAGGGGAGGTGGGAAGATATGTACTGACCTAATGGACAGACCTGTAAGTAAAACATCACTCACTCTCTTCTTCACCACCTCTTTTCTGAACCTTTGTAGAATTATTTAGCAAACAATATCTCTCCTAGGGTAAAGAAATACTTAAAATTTAACAATAATTCCTTTTTTAAACTTCATGTTAGCTTCCCTTTCTTTCATTTAGAGAAAGTAAAATAGTTTACTTCTGAAAACAGCAACTTTAAGGTGTTAATATTTTATTTATTTATTTTGAGAGAGAGCATGTAAGTGTGAGCGGGGGAGGGGCAGAGAGAGAGGGAGGGAGAGAGGGAATCCAGAGGAGACTCAACACTTGTCCGAGGAGATCTCAAGAACCCTGAGAACCTGAGCTGAGATCAAAAGTCTGCCGCTTAACCGACTGAACCATCTAAGCACCCTGAGGTGCTAATATTTTAAAGTAAATTTATTTTTTAGCTATCTGTTCATCTATCTGTCAACTCTGCATGTGTCCATCCACATCGATACACACATACACACACACACGAAAAATAGGTGTCTGTAATTTATCTGAGACTCATGAAAGTTATTTTTGGCTGAAAAAAGTTCGGTTACCTTTTATTTTCTGTATTTTCCTTCATTAGTTGTAATTTTTTTACAAAGCGCATGTTTTGTATCACTCTTGGAAAAAACAAATGATTTTTTTAAACAACTGGGAGCAAATATACCAAAATGTAAATGATAGTTCATTTTGCATGGTAGGGCTATTAAGATATAGCCCTCTTTGTATGTTTCTGAAGAAAAAAGTTTTTTCTTTCATTTTAAAGAATAATTTTTAAAAAGGAAAATTGTGCATCCAAGATTAGAGCATTAGGGATTCCGAGAGGGCGGCAGAATCAAGGTCAAGGTTGAAAGAGTGGTAGGGCAGGGTGTCTTCTCAGCCAGGAGGGGAATGCAGACAGCTAACAGGAAGGATCTGGTAGCCAGGGTCACAACCCCGGGAAAGGAGTTGAGGTTGTCATGAGAAGCTGGGCCTCCCATGGCCTGGGGGCATCTAGCTGGCAGACCCCGAGTTTCCTGGGAGACCGTTTAAGCAATCCAGGGGCTGAGTTCGCACACCTCCTACAGCCTTCTGGATGGATGCGGAGGTTTGACGACCCCGTGTAGCCCCTCGCAGGAGCCAGGCAGAAAACAATGGCTCCGTGATTATAAACGAATTATGAGTAGCTGGCGGTACGCGAGCATCAACTGAAGATTTCTTTTTCTTTTTCAAGAGAGGAGAAAGATTCACGTCGGGAAGAAGCTATCGGAATAGGAGAAATTGAATATGACACAGAGGGAGGGAGCGGGGGGTGGACTGAAACTGTGGGGGGTGGAGGCACAGGGCGGGGTGGGGGGGAGAGGCAGCCTTCCCTTCCATAATGCTGAAATCATCCAATTGCCTGTCCATCTTTTCACCGGACTGTGACCTTCGTCCATGGTCTTTGCCCAGCTCGACTTTCAGACCCTCCCCATCGCCTCGCAGGACGCCGGCTCCCCGTAAGTGCTCAATAAATGCTCAGATGAGCGGAGGCAGCTCCTTGCATCTGTACAGTCCAGGGCTTAGGAGGAGAAAGCAAGGAGGCCGGCGCTCTGGAAGGTTCCTTCGGAGGGACTCCTGGGCGTTCGAGACGGGGGTCCGGGGGAGTGTCATATTAACAGTGGAGGGAGCGGTGCAGACAACCGGCCCTCTGCAGGATTTGCCAACCTCAGCACTTGGGGACCGACGGAGACGTCGGAGGAGGCGGGAAGGTGCGTGCGCCCTTCGCAGCAGGCCCTCGGATGCTGGGTGGTACCCACGGAGGCGCTCGGATCACTAGGGATGGAGCTAAGGCAGGGGTCTTCCCTCCCATCTCAAAGCACCTTGGACCTTGCATTTCACCGACCTCGCCTTCCCCATCCGGCAAGTGGGAAGGCTCCCAGCTCCCCGGACGCCTGGGCAGGGAGCAGGGCTGGGAGCGCTAGTGCAGAGATCGCGGCGCTCCCGCGTGCGGGCATCCCCGAGGGGTTCGCGCCGGCTCGCTGCGGCCCCCGCGNCCAGGCGTGCATCGAGATAATTCCGGGTTTGTGCACTTGATGGGAGGTGTATTGTTACCTTACACCTAAAAATAGACCTCCTCCAATCAGTACCGATTTGGGGTCGCAGATGTGGTTTGGAGGCCCCTTTTGAGAATCGAGAGATCTGTGAACCATATGATGCTCTCTCCATCCTTTGACCATTCCCCTCCCCGACCAGATGATTTTCGAAACTGTTCCTTGAAACTTTCTCTGCTTGTGCCTTCCATTTACAGATTTGTTGGGTGGCCTCACAGCCTTCTCGTGGTAATTCTTTTCGGGATGGCTTATTTGGTTTAATTGTGCTTACCCTCCCCAGCCTAATGCGCTCTTATTTTTGCCAGTGTTGGGGGTGGGTATTGACTTTCAGGAAGGGCAGCCATGAGGCTGCAAGTGTCCGGTGCCCGGAAACACTGTGAATTTTCCTGATACTCTGGAAGTATGGAGTAGTCTTCTGTTCGCTGGAGCCCCCCGACTCCAGGCCCTTCTAGGAGAGGAGAGGAGGGAGGAAATCTCTTGTGAAGGTTTTTAGGGGAGAAGAGGGTGAAGTTTTGGTTTTCCTTTCTGGTCTTAGGTTTTCCAAAGAGAGGCTGGCAACCCCCCGCCGGCCCACTCCACCACCTGAGTCCAGGCTTCTGGAGCTGTTTAGCTGCTGGAGAAACGTGGGTTTGTGTGTGCGGTGGGCGGGAGCCGTGAGGATGTGGGGACTGTATCTGCTTTGCTGTTAGTCATAGGATGTTGCAGACCTATTTTGCATACTGGCGTTGACAAGTTGAGGCTTGTTCATTTGACACAGTCCCGTGGTCACAGCAAATCTAAAACTCTAACCAGTGGAGAAGGTGGCTATATGGATCCTCTGAACCCTGAGTGGAACTTCCTGAAAGATTTATTAGGAGAGAAACCTTCTTGGAAGCAGCTCCCGGACACACAGAATTGCGGGCTGGGCAAAGCCTCGTGGCCTGATCTCTGCTGTTGGGGGGAGTCACGTCTCAGAGGTGAGGACGGCCTCATGGTGTTGGCCTTTGGCAAACAGCCCGCCTGGAATTCCACTTGTGGGTCTGGGGATGGCAAGGTTGGGTGGGTCCAGTGCCGACCATAACCCTGTACCCACCGAGCTCCTACAGGGGATTTATTATGTGCTCACATTGTTGTGTTCCCCGCCTAAGGGTGCTTTTTACTGTTGTTGCCTTACCTACTTTGGAGTGCAGAATATTTCATAAACCGGGTTTCTCTTTGAAAAGTAGACAAAATCAGCTTCTTTTTCGGATTTTCCTCTCCCTCCCTCTCCCCTCCCCCTCTCCCCCATGCTGTCTGGTGTGTTCTTTCTGTCCGTGGCTGGAGCTTTTTGGGGGCTGGGAAGAGGGAGTTCTTTTTCTCAGTTCTGAAATATCTGACCCTGATTGCTGGTCAGAAGTTCGGGTGAATTCTCCCTGTCCACATCCAGTCAGTCCCTTGTGTTTCGGGTGTTTTTTCTGCTTGACCGGCTGGCAGGCTGGGTCTGGGGCCTTCTGCCTGCCTGAGATGGACGGACGTTTCTTATCCAGCTCAGCTCAGTAAGCTGTCCCCTACTTTCTTTGCATCTGCGTCCCTGAGTTTAGCCAGACCAACGGCAAGTGAACCCTTTCCTGAGAAAGCCGAGGACCTTGGGTAGTGGTTGCCGGGATTGTTTGTCGAGGTGGCCACAGATCCTGCCAGAGGCTGTACCCAAGTGTGCGTGTTCGAGGTCGGATGCTCTCCTGGTGCTTGGGCGTTTTGTTTTCTAGTCCTTTTCATAGTTGGCTGCAGACACATCGCTCTCCTTGTTTTTGGTTTTTCTTTCTTTCCCGATGCTGGTTTGTGATTTCTTTGAGAGGCCAGGACTCCCTTGTTTATATATCCTGAGTCTGTAGGGGACCCTGATCTGAGGTGGGAACAGTGCAGTTGGCTGGGGTCCTTTTGACCGTTGATGAGTCCCATGGACAGTCACTTCTGCACGTGCCCTACCTGGTAAACCTCAAAAATTCTGGGCCTTCCTGGGGAATGCTGCTCACATGGGCCTCTGGTAGGTGCTCTTCTGTCTCTTCTGTTTTTCCGAGTTAATCTAAGGAATTGATGGCAGTAGTAACAGTAATTGTAATAATAGCAATGATAGTAGTTCCTGTAATAACAGGAAACTGTATATGATGCCAAGCATGTTCTTTGTATTTGATGCCCCTTACAACCTCACCAGGCAATTATAATAAAATGTCTAGCAGTGATGGGGTTCTTGTCGTGGGCTGGCCTCTGTTCTAAATGCTGTAAATATATTATTTCGTTTAATCTCCCAATAAGCCTATAAAATAGGATTCTTATTATTGCCATGATTTTGCAGATGAAGAACCCACAGCTCAGAGAAGTTGAAAATAGCCCCTCGGGTCGCACAGCTGGGGAGCCGCAGAGCCATCGGGCTGTGTGTGGCCCAGGGCCAGCTCCCAGAAGTTATAGAGGGCAGTGAAATAAAAAACAAGCAAAAAGTGCTTGTTGGCCTGCAGCAGAAGGAGAGGCAGGATAGAAGCCCAGCATCTAACCCAAAGACACCCCTTGCTCTGGCTGCCTGCCTCTTTCGCCCTGGGGGAGCAGGCTGCTTATAGTGAGACCAAGGAGCCTGTACAAGCCTTTAGTGTCTGGAAAGCTCTGGCCCCAGGGTCTGGGGAACAAAGCCTCTGGGGTCCAGGCAAGAGCCTCCGACGTGGTACAGAATCTATGAGCATTTGCAGACTGCCACATCCAGGCAACCTGCCTGGCTCTGTGACCAGCATTCAATTACTATCACCGTCCACAACAGATGGGAGATGGTGTTCTGCTAGCTAGTGATCACATCTGCCCCTCCCTCACCCTCCCCGCAACCGTTCGGAGTCCCTGCCTTTACCCTGAGTGCGTTTAGCTCCTAAACCCCCCCTTACAGAGGCTGTGGTGGCCCCTCTCCCAACCGTGTCAGTAAAAACAGTGACAGTCCGAGTTACAAAACGCAGGACTTACATTCACGAGGCCAAAATTGTCACGGCCAATTTTTTAGTGGCAGAATTCTGAATTGCCTTTCCTTTATTTTCTCTTCCTCTTTTTTGGGGGTGAAGGTACAGGGTGGCGTTTTTGCTGGTGTCTGGTGGGTAATCCGAGCCCCAGTATTCTGTGTTTACCTGCCTGTTTTTTTCTCTTGTCGACCTTAAGCAGCTCGGGAGCATGGAGGGTGGGATAGGTAGGGCCAGTGGCCATCTTCACCTGTCTGGTGGCCGTCACAGCCCTGGTGTTTCCTTGAATCAGGTGACTGTCAAGAACTGCTGTTTTTACGGGCACCTGGATGGCTTGGTTGGTTGAGCGTCCGACTCTTGGTTTTGGCTCAGATCACGATCTCATGGTTCTTGAGTTCAAGCCCTGTGTCAGGCTCCTGGCTGACAGCGCAGAGCCTGCTTGATAGTCTCTCTCTGCCCCTCCCCTGCGTGTGTGCTCTCGTTCTCTCTTTCTCCAAATAAATAAACTTAAGGAAAAAAAAAACCTGCTTTGTTTTCAAGAAAACAAGCAGCCCCCAGTCTACAGTCATGGTCTTAGCTATGAAACAGTCCCATATGGTGGGAAGTGAAGGGTTTGCCCCAAGGGAATGGACACTGAAGAAAGAGAAGGAAACAAAGCAGCAGAAGGCATCTGGGGACATATAAGGGCTTGTGCAGATCAGGGTTACTTTGGGGCAAGTTACTTCACCTTTCTAAGCCTCAGTTTCTTCGTCTGTAAAATGGGGACGATAAAATACCAGCTTCACAGGTTGCCGTGAGGAGGAGGAAATAGGGGATGAACAGCAGGAATTCAGCAGCATGTCTGGGCTCATAGTAAACCCTCAGTAAAAGTTAGCTAATATTACAGCTACAATTAATGGGTTTCATTACTTCCTGTGGCTGCTTGGAGTAGTGGTTTCTGAATACATTTTAATGTGTAAAAGGAACATTCTGGTTACACAGATGGTAAGATGGCAGGGACTTCACCAGAGGCCTTTGCAAGCATCTGAGGGAAATGTAGGCTCATATAAGTAAGAAAGAGATAAGAGATCAGGGAAGCTGCAGAAGCAGGTCTCAGAAAGGACAGGGATGGGGGGCTGCCCCTCACCAGCCCGCCTGTCTTTGCAGGTTACTTATGGTCTCTACTACGGCTGTGCAGGGAGAATGGTTTTTCCCTCCCTGGGATGGTGCAGAGCACTTAGCACAGAGGAAGGAAGCTCTTGAAGAAGACATAAGAGCAGTTGTTGTTATTTATTATTCTTTAGGTCTCCCTTTTCCTAGTAACTTTGTTACTCTGCTCGCGATTGATTGATTGATCCCATCATTCACTTCCTGAGCGGTTGCTTCGGGCCCTGCACACTTAAGTTCTGGCTCTGCAAGATCCAGCAGGGAAGGAGACAGACAAACATCCCTGCCTGCTCTCCTGTGGCTTCCTTTCTAGTCCCGGCCCCACAGTGGGGACAGGGTGGTCCCCAGGGGGAGATGTGAAACATGTGGAGGCAATGCAGGCAAAAATTGCACCCACTGCAATGCAGAGTGGCTCTGCCCCCCCCGTGCTGTTAGGCATAAGGTGCATTGCCCTGGGCCTGGCATGTGGTAGTTATTATATAAGTGGTGGTTGCTATATTTATACTCTCCTATTTCCTCTCCTGATTTTTACTTTTCTTTAGGGTACTTGTTATGGACTGAATGTTTGTGTCCTTCTGTTAGACTGAATGTGTCTTTCCAAAATTCGTAAGTTGAAATTCTAACCCCCAGTGTGATGGTATTTGGAGGTGGGGCCTTTGAGAGGCAATTAGGGATAGATGGAGGCATTAGGGCAGGGCTGTCACGATGGGGTTAGAACCTTTGTAAGAAGATCTACCAGAGGTACCGGAGGGCTTTCCTCCTCTCTCTGTGTGAGGATATAGAAAGAAGGTGAATTTATAAGCCAAGAAAAGAGCTCTCACCAGAAGCCAATTTTACCAGAATCATGATCTAGACTCCAGAGCTATGAGAAAGAAATTTCTATTGTTTAAGCTGCCCAGTCTTTAGTATTCAGCCCGAGCAAAGAAGACAGTACTTATCATTACCCAATCTACAGTATATATGTCTTCTCTCACTAAATTGTAAATTCCATAAGGCTGAGGGCTTACAATGCATTAATTCACTTTCTTTAATTCAGCAAATACCTACTGTGTGCCTACTCTGTACCATGCACTGTTCTAGAGGGTGGAGGTGCACAAAGGGACCATAAGAAAAGGATTTCTGTGTGCACGGTGCTTGCATTATAGCTAGGAGAGACATATAAGGAGCAGTAGACATAACACCTAAGGGCTTTGATGGTGTTCTAGAGGGTAACGTGTTCTGGGGGAGCGAGTAGAGCATGTGTGGGTCTGCAGGGGTGCAGTGGGCTGCAGTGTTAACCTGGCTGGTCAGGACATGCTCCGTCAAGAAGCAGACATTGGAACAGCCTTGAAGGTGAAGGAGGTTAGTCTAGAGGAGGGTGTTACGGGTCCTGGGGAGAGCCAGCATAGAGGCTGAGGGCAGGGGTGAGGCTGTGAGACGGAGGAGCAGCACTGGAGCCCTGTGAGTAAGGGGGACAGAGGCAGAAGGAGAAGCCAGGGCAGTGGGTACTTTGCAGTCTGCAGGCCTTTCAGAAGGCTTTTTTTTTTTTTTTTTTTAAATTGAGGTGTGATTGATATATCCCATTACCTGGGGTTCTGGGGCGTATTTCATTCATTCCGTTATTTGTATGTATCCTGGAACGCGCACCACAAGTCTAGTTAGCATCTGTCACCTTGTGGTTTACCTAGTAAAATGAGGCACAGAAGGGTTTTAGATGGAAAATGGATTGGATCTGACCAAGCTTTTGGAACGGTCCGCCTGGCTGTGATGCAGAGAAGGACGGAAGTCAGAGTCAGAAGCCAGGGCACCAGAGCAGACATGCAGGTATCTCAGGCGCTTGGTCTGGGCAGGTAGCGCCGGACAAGGCTCTACAAGGAACGGGCTTCTGCTCTGGTCGCTGCTGAATCCCAAGCATCTGAAACTGCACCGCCCGTCCTGTGGGGTAGCCACCAGCCTTCAGGGGCCCCCCAACATTTGAAAGAGGCTAGCCTGAATGCAGATGTTTTGTATGTGTAAAATACACAGCGGCTCTCAAAGGCTTAGTATAAGGAATGTCAAATATGTCATTGATGAATTCTTTAGTGTTGATCGGATATTGAGATGATATTTTAGTAAATCTTCAGTCTTAGGATGATACATCATAGTGTCTCAGTATTTTTAAAATTTTAGCTAACTCTTGTGGCTCATGAGATTGGCCCTGAAGCCAAGTTTGCTGCTTCCTGGCGAGAGGTGTGATGTTTGATGTCAATGATGCAGTGATCCTCCAGTGTGTCATTCACATCCACGTATAGTGTGCGTTACGTGCCAGATGCATGTGCATGTGCAGCATATACACTTGTACTAGTTTTTTCTTTACTTTCGTTTACTCAGCCGCCCTTTGTGAATGCCTGTTGGGTGCTGAGTATTGTTCCAGGCCTTGGGCATTCAGTAGTGATCAACGGATATGGTGCCCATTCTCAGGAACCTTATTACATAGTGGGGGAGACACGGGAAGAAGCATGCGTCTGAAAAAAAAAAAAACCCGTTGTTACAAGGAATATGAAAGAATAGGAACAGAATAATGCAAGAAGATAGTTTGCATGGGATGAAAGGGTCAGGCTGAAATCCTGCCTTGCAGTGAGACATGAAGAGCTCGGAGATCATCAGAGAGGGAGCAAAGCACACATGGGAAGGGAGAGATTTGTTATCCGTGTGACCAGATATTAAAGAAGAAAGCACACCTAAGCACAAAAAGCTGTAATAATGAGTATAAAGGGTTTCTCAAAGTCCGCAACAGAAAGGCAGCCCGCCTCATAGCAAAGTAGGGAAAAGACAGAAACAGGTGTTTCTCGAAGGAAGAAAGCAGAGTCAACAGGGCACTTGGAAGGAGGCTGAATCTCACCGACAAAGTCAGGTTCACGGTCTGACTGAGGTCTGAGGTCTGTGCAGCAGATGTCCTCTGCTTTGGGGCACAGCACGAGGCGTTTTCATAAACACACAGCTGTGTAACACCGACGTGTAAGATGCGTAATCATCACCGTCGAGGGACACANAGCGGATACTTGGATACTTCAGTCTCTGACCTTACAGTTTAGCCTTTTTCAGGTAAACGGAATCATACAGCGTGTAGCCCTCGGAGCCTGGTTTCCTCTCGTGGCCCAGGGCGTGGGAGACACGTGGTGTTGCTGCGCGGTCCGGTCCGCGGCTTGCCGGCTTAGAGCGTTCTGTTCTGCGTGTGCCCCCCCTCCAGCTGGAGGGCCTTTGAGTTGTTTCCAGGGGACACATTTTCTGTGTGTTAAAATGTGCCCAAAATAGGAAGTCTGACTCAAGTCTTGGCGAGGCTGTGTGGCACAGGGTCCCCCCACTCCGCTGGCGAGCGCGTGAGGTCGCCCTGAGGACGGGCTGACGGCATGCAGCAAAGTCAGAAACGTGTGTGCAGCCCCGCTGCCGTGTCACGCTGGGAATTCACAGCTCGTGCCCTCTGTTACTTGAGGATTAGAGATGGATGTGTCTGGAAAGTGGGCTGCCAAGATTTAAGTCAAACTCACTCTTGTCGCCTTGGGAGGAGAGAGGGGGTGGGGCTGGCCCTGAGGGTCAAAGATACTTTAACTTGACTTTGAATGCTTTCTAAAAGAAGATTACAGGCAAGCAAAATGCTTCCTGGAGGAGGTGACCTCTATGCTGGGTCATAAAGCATAAATAGGAGTTAGTTAGGAGGGGGAGTGAAGAAAGGGATTGAAACCCGTTCTGTTTTCCCAGCTGGCTGCTTCTCTGTCTGTATGAGATGTGACTGTTAGGAATGAATCTGCAGATGCCAATCTTCTGGAAGAATCTGGTCATTCCTAACTTCAGTATTGTTCAAGCCCCGTATCTACCAGCTGCCTGTGACTAGACAAACCATGCTCTGCTCCAGGCACCCGCAGGGCCGGCAGCACTCAGCCTGGAGTTTGGAGCTGGGGTCTTGCCCGGCTCCCGGCTCAGTCGCTGCTCACAGCAGGCCTGTGATGCAGCAGGTACTCGACTAAAAAGGGAGGCATTAGAGACTTTGTGGTCTGAGTTTCAGGATCTGGTTTGCCCTCTGCGGAGCTCACGCTGGCCAGGAGGGCAGGAGGGCGGGCTGCGGGAGGTGGGGGGTCCCAGGGAGGCCATCCTGCCTCCGTGATGTCAGTGATGTCAGGTCTGGGTGCATAACCAGAGGCAAGAATGTCGAGCTATAAAACGTGAAAACCGTATTGTGCCGTCTCAGTAGTGTCTGCCCAAACCATTACCATGTGCAGCAGTTGCTGAAATAGTGATCTCTCCTTTCCTTGGTTACCCCTTGCTTGTTTAAAAACCTTTTGCTTTTCCTTTTTGACGACTAACTATGCAGGGAATGCCTTTCCGATGGAGAAAGCATGCATGGAATGTCCAGAGAGCGATGGGGAAGGGATAGTGCCTTTGGTGCGGGGAGGGGGCAGCCTCCATGCTCCTCCCAGGTGCTGGGGGTGGGGAGAGGCCCCTCTGCAAAGGGGCAGGGGAGACAGCCTGCGGGCGAGGCCCCAGGTCCCCACTGGCGGTGTCCTCTGTCTACAGACCTGGCCGGGACAGCCTGGCCTTTGGCTCATGGGTTTTTTATGGACCAGATGCACTAATCTGTTTCAGAAGAAGCGATGTGCCGCGAGGATCGGAGTTCTCTTTGTCTCTAAGTGGGGAGATGGGCTGCAGTGATCCCAAAGCTGTGTCCAGCCCGGCTGGATGAATCATTACTTAAGTGGGGCTGTGGAATAAACCCTGTCAGCCCAGTGCCGGAAAGGGCCTCTGCCTGCTCCAGCTGCTCTCTCGTAAATTATGGGGGACTTTCCACACAGAAGACCTTTTGTTTTTTCTCTTACCTTTTGAAAAAAAATGGGAAAAGCCAATCATCTAACAAGAGGGCACTCTCAGCCATATTAGCTAGAATGTTCCTCAGAGAGTCCACGCCCAGGACACCACGTATGGACAGATCTCTCTGAAATGACCCTCTGATCTCATTCCTGCCCCTGTTCCAAACCTTCCATGGCTCCTTATCACGGTGGGATAAAGTCCAAGTGCCCCAGCTTATTTGGAAGGCTGCCGGCTACCTCTTCAGTCCCACGTGGAACCCTTCCAACTCTGCTCTCCAGGCAGAAGTCCTTTCTGTCTCCAAAATAAACACGCACGTGGGGCACATGTGGCCCCTGGGCCAGCAGTTTGCATCCATTGCTGGGGCTGTCGTATTGCAGGAGTGGACGGGACATGCTTTTCTATGTCCCTGGTGCTGGTCAGCCCTCCCTGTGTCCCTGGTGCTGGCCGGGACCCGGCACACCGTGGTGGGTACTCCCTGCCTGGCCGGGACCCGGCGCGCCGTGGGGGTGCTCCCTGCCTGGCCGGGACCCGGCGCGCCGTGGAGATGCTCCCTGGTTGAATCCTTAATGCTGCACCGGGGACAAGCACCTCCACGGAAATAAGGTATTAAGGTCTTTTCCCTGTAGAACAGTTTGCCCGTGTCTTTCTGCAGTGCTTCTTCAGACCCTCGCATACTTTTGTGATGGGCTGCGTGTGCCTGGAAAAGTAATTGCTTCTTTGATTCTAGACCTCTCTTTTCCTGTTCCTGTTCCCTCTCTGCCCCCTCAACACATGTGCCCCCCCTCCCCCCCCCCAGGAAGCCAGTCCTTCTGCTTCCTGCCCGATTGCAACGTGTGGTGTCGGTGGGCTGTTACTAAGCAGCGACGGGGATGGTTTCCAGGCAGCTCACGATCCTCCCGGTTGGTTAGTGATTGCTGATTTCCATCAGGGAACACGTGTGATTTTCAGATTTCTCTTCATTTACAGTGAGCTGTCCCAGCAAAGTTGCTCAAGAAACAAGCCAACCAGCCACCATGGGGAGAAAAGCCTCCCCCTCTTTGTGCGGGTTTTCCCATTCCATCTCACCTTTGTGAGCGCTGTGTGGGAAAAACTCACCGAGGACACGGTGGGCACCCTAGGAGCCCCTGTGTGCCCAGAACTACACACGGCTCCGGGCGGTAACAGAGGGGAACTACTGGGTTTACGGTATGGAAGGTGTGGCCCCTGCCTCTGAGAGACGGAGTGAGAGCAGAAGCGCTGCCATGATAACATGGCGCTGAAGTAGTTATGATGCAGCATCATGTTATTTAGCAGTATTAATTGCTACATGAAAATCCTATGGCGTAGATAACTGAGCCCTGACTGTGTGCCAGTGTTAAGAACTTTTCCCACATCAATTCATGTAAATAATAAATACGAACTGAGGGGCGCCTGGGTGGCTTAGTCGGTTAAGCATCCGACTTTTGCTCAGGTGTTGATCTCGCGGTTCGTGGGTTCGAGCCCTGCATCAGGCTCTGTGCTGACAGCTCAGAGCCTGGAGCCTGTTTCAGAGTCTGTGACTCCCTCTCTCTCTCTGACCCTCCCCCGCTCACGCTGTCTCTCTCTCTCTCCTAGAAATAAATAAAATTTAAAAAAAAAGTAAAAAAAAAATATGAACTGAGTACATGTGGAAATTGCACTTGAACAGCCAAATTCAATCACCCAGAGTTCGCTGCGTGTCTCGCCTGCAGGCACTAGAGAGGAGCTGGGGGACCCCTCTGAGCTCCCCACTGCGCCCGGAGCAGGGATACAGACAGGCCCCATAGTGAGGTAGTGGTTCTGGGAGGTGGACTGGATGGTGCTGGAGCCCGGGGTCCCAAACAGTTGACAAGGGAAGACTTCAGAGAGCAGGTGACTTAGGTGGGTCTCCGGAGACAGGATGGCTGAGGTCTGGTGGTTGGGAAAGGTTTCTAGGTGAGGTGATGGGGTGGGTAATGGGCAGGGTTGGCGGGGTGCCGTGGAGTACGTGGAGATGGGTTAGCCTTCAGAGGGGCTGTGAGTCTGTGTTTTTGATCGCGGGAACACCAGTTCCTCCTCCTGGGTGGTGGTGAGGGTCTGTAGTAATAATAGTGTAGTGTTACTGACAGTCGTTGAGCCCACTGTGTGACGGACGCAGTGCCAAGCACTTTACTTACATCACCCCCTGTACTGCCCAGCACCACCTTATACGATAGGGACCAGTATCAACCCCATTTTCCAGATAGGACAAACTGTGGCTCAGAGGAGTTAGCTGACTTGCCCAAGTTCATACAGCTCTTACAGGTAGATTGGAACCCGGGTCAGAGTGCAGAGACTGGCCCATTAACTCCAGATACCCAGGACATAGAAACATGAACCCTCTAGCCTGGATGAAGTTTTTCTTTGTTCCCTCCCCTGTTTTCCATCCCCCCATCTTCTGCACTTTCCAGAAGGGCTGGATGGTTCTGACTTGACTTCAGCTGCATATTTTAGATATCAGGACCCCAGGTCTCTGGTTCTAAGTGAGGCAATCTCTGGATAGAGATTGTGAGAGAGAAAGGAAGAATTGGAGTGGCCTAGGTGATGTGAATTGCGGGTAAAGGACTTACAGGAATTGCTTTTTGTGTGGTATAAACCTGTTTTAATTGTAAATAGGACTTGGCGGCGGTGAGGAAGGGGCCGTGATGGGCACTTTGATGAAGCACCAGCAGAGGGGAATCACTCGGGTGTCTGGTCCACCTTCTCTTCCCCTGCTCTTTCCTCGTTTCTGCACAAGAAACCAAAGGTGGGGGCTCCATTTGCCCTCCTGGTCACACTTGTGAGTGCCTCCATGCACCCAGTGTGGGCGAAAGTGACAGTGTCCGGTGGGCCCTTCCTTCAGGTAGCTGGCCTTGGGTCTGCCTCTGTCTCCCCAGACTACCACGACGTAGCTGTGTGACCCTCACTTCTCTGTGCTGTTTCTTCATCTGTGAAAGGTGACACAGGAGGAAAGTGAGTTCAGATGAACAGATTTAGGGTGTGCCTCTTCCTTCCCAGGCACCCCATCTGAGGCCCTGGGACTCACAGGCTCTCCCAGAGGTGGTTAGGGGCCTGCCCTCCAGCAGGCACATCTTGGGGAGACAGTGGAGGTGGGGGAGGAAGTGGATCCAGGTCTGCCACACACCTTACCTCTGGCTCCTTAAACAGAGGCGGGGACTGTGAGTCCTGCTGATGGGAAGTGAGTTTTGCTCATCTGTTGTCCTGGATTGCCAGTTTTCCTGGCAGGAAGTAGTCCTGGGGGTTGAGAGGGAAACCCTCTTGGTAAGGCCTCTGTACCTGATACACAGCCCCTTCCCATTGTTCCCCAGAGTTTCAGGGTGTTTGAGGGCCACCTCTGCACCTGTCTGGGATCCCCCAGTCATCTGGGGCAGGGGTTGTTTCTGTGTGGGGTCCCAGTGAGGGAGCCAGTGCCCTGGTACCTAGCAGGGATTGGGTGAGGGCAGGCGCGCACTCATGTAGCAGTCAGCGGCATTGCTGGGGTCACAGCACGCCCACACTGGACGTTCTGACCCATCAAAGGCCTGTCCAGGTGGTGTTCTCGTTGCCAGAATAAATGACTAGCAAATGGTTTTGGTGACAGACGTTATTGGTGACAGAATTGGTGACCAAATTTCATGGAGCTTCAACAGTTAGTCCGTTATACTCTGCTAATGTCTACAAAGGAAATGGATGTCCTTTGTAGGCCGGTCGTGACGCGTGACAGCACAGGGAGACCTGTGACCCCCCCACCTTGCTCAGGAACTGGAACATGGCCAGCGATCACTGACTCCAACAGCGTCTCCTCTCTAGTGTCCTCAGGCCTGGCCCTCAGTGCTGTCTGCCGGAGGGAACCCTTATCCTGGATTTGGGGGGTTGTTATACCTTTGCTTAGCATTTTTGTCACTATCGGGGTGCCTGGGTGGCTCAGTCAGTTGAGTGTGCAGCCAGCTCAGGTCATGATCTCACAGTTTGTGGGTTCAAGCCCCGCATTGGGCTCTGTGCTGACAGCTCAGAGCCTGGAACCTGCTTCCGATTCTGTGTCTCCCTCTCACTGCCCCTCCCCTGCTTGCGGTCTGTCTGTCTCTCTCAAAAACAAATAAAAATTTAAAAATATTAAAAATTTTTTCACTGTATACATGAATATGCCTCAGTACTATACTATGTTCTTTCCTTCCTTTTGAACTTTACAGAAGTCCACGCCGCGTGTAGCTCAGTTTGCCACTGATAGGGCCACGTTGATGCATGCCGTTGTGGTCTGTTGCTCACTGTGGTAATAATCTCTTCCGTTATATGAACAGACCACACTTTATTTATTCGTTCTCTGGGGGCACATGAGTTGTTTGTTTTGTTGTTTTGTTTTTCCCCACACAAACAGTGCCGCTGGGGCAGTCTTGTGTGGCTCACCACACCTGCCAGAGTTTGTGTCTAGGCTTTTAGGACCCAGTGCTGCTTTCGGATTGCCCTGGGGTCATGCCCTCTGAAGACTGCGAGGATTTCTTTGGCCAAGTAGTTCACCTTCATTGGAAATCTAAGAGGAAAGGTTCCTGGTGTGGTGCCTAAGAGCCCAGTTGCTGGAATCAGTCTCCCTCGAGCCTTTGCCTCATGCTGTTACTTAGTTCATTGTGCAGTGGCCTTAACTTTTCCCTGCCTCAGTTTCCTTAGCTGTGAACTGAGAGCCAAAGCCCGGATCCTTTTGAGGTTGAAATGAGATAGTGCATGATGACCTCAGGATTAAACTCGCGATGACTTCTCCTTTGTCAGGGGCTCAGGATTCCAGGCCGGTTTCCAGTCTTGCTGGACCTCTGTGCTCTGCCAAGTGATCTTGACCTGCCCAGGTGGGATTTCCCCGCTTCCGGTCTCAGGTCTCAGGTTTCCCAGTGACTTGCTGCCTGAAAGTAGGAATGCAGGGCCCCTCCCCCAGTGGAGGGGGGTGTTTATGATCGCCCAGGGCTTACAGACTCCCAGCCAGGATAAGCCTTTCAGAACCAGATAAACTGATTGGAGCCTAATAGAATGGGCTCCCACCCCACCCTGGATGCCTCCCTGAAGAATACACAGCCGTGTAATTCCTGTGCTACTCCTTGCCTCACATTCCAGCCTTGGGGCCCAAAGTATGGGAGGAGGGAAGGCAGATCGCTCTTCAAGAAGGGCCCAGTTCTTCAGCAAGATTTATTCATTCATTCATTGTGTCAGGCCCAGAGCCTGGGCTGTTTACTACTAGGGCCTCTGCCTGGCATTTTGCGTCGTGCTGTTACTTGGTGACAGAGACCACGGAAAGCCATAGATAATGGTTCACATGCATGAGGAGCATGGAAGAGAGTTACCCAGCTTGATGGATAAGAGTGGGGGCTTCCAGTTCACACCTTGTAGGCTTTGGTCCTGGCTCTGCCTTCTGAAGTCTCCGATCTCCTGGGGACAGTTCCTCTCTCAAGCCTGTGTCCTCATCTGTAAAACTAGAAAGTAGATAGCACCTAGCAGATACTGTGTTACAAGGACTGATTGAGACTTCGTGCATTAAGAGCTTCCCTCCGAGTCAGCATGAAGTAAATGCATAATAAGTGCCAGTTATTGTTGAACCCAGGTGGCTCAGTCCATTGAGCCTCTCACTCTTGATTTCGGCTCAGGTCATGATCTCATGGTTTGTGGGTTCGAGCCCCGCAGTGGGCTCTGGGCTCAACAGCATGGAGCCTGCCTGGGATTCTTTCTCTTCCTCTCTCTCTGCCCCTCCCAGCATTGTCTCTCTCTCAAAATAAATAAACATTAAAAAAAAATGTGAGTGCTGGTTATTATCCAGCCAGCCTGTGGGCCCCAAATATACCGGTAAGGAGTGCGGTGTACAGTAGGTGATCAGTAAACACATGTTGGATGAATGAGGGTGTTGATTACTGCTTCCCATTATGAAAACCCCATTTATAAGTGTTGCTTTTTTATTTTTTTAATTCCTAGTTTTGGAATCTTGGGATCCATGCGTAAGCCCTGTCTCTGCAAAATAACATTAATTGCTTCCCTCCTTCTGGACTCATGTTAGTGCACGTGTAAATAGCTCTGACTGTATGCGAGCCTTCGTTCTGAGTGCTCTGCCTTTCTTTGTATTTAACCTTTAGTTCAGTCCTTACGACGGTCTGTGTGGTCAGTATGAATTTCCCTGTTTTAGCGATGGGGAAACTGAGGCAGAGAGGTACGTGACTTTTGAAGGTAACAGCAAGTAAGTGGTAGGGATTGAGCTAAGATTTAAAGCCAGGCAGCCTACTTTTAGGGTCATTGTGTCTTAACTGGTTTGCTTTCCTGCCTGGAGGTGATCTCCAGCTCAAGGGTTCCGGGTAGTTGGTTGAGATGTGCAATGTGGAAGAACTTGGGGGCGCTTGAGAGAAGCTCATTAACCGCCTCCACCGCCAGCCAGCCGTCAGGGGCACAGGGCAGTCCAGGGGAGCCCCCTCCTCCCCCATGCTGAAGTGGTGGAGGTGCAGGGAGAACACTAACGTCCCTCTGTCCTTATACCACAGATCGTCCGTCCCATCTGGTAGCTCCCAGGATCCTCCATATTCTTTCATCCTTCTGGACTGACAGTGGATGGAATATGGTTCTAAGGTAGGCCCGAGTGCATGGGTCTAGAACTCTCTGCCTTTCTGAGTGGTGTGGTTGCTCCCATGGATGGTGCCCTGTGCTCCCAGTTCAGCCTGTTTGGGGATGAATCCGAGTGTAGATAGATGATAAAGGCAGGTTCCTGTCCAGCACCCACCCTCCTGCAGACCTGACTCATGCTGGACAAAGGCTACCTCTGTGTGGCTGGGACTTAATCAGTGAGAGCGGATTAGCGGCAGGCTCTTTCCATTTGTTCTAGTAGGTCCTGGGGCTCAGGGCCCACACCCTCCCTCCCAGGCAAGAACTGATAGCTGCCAAGTTGTGCCCCTCCCCCTCCCAAATTGACAGTGTGGTGGATTTCATTGTGGGAGTGATAAATTACGCCTTTTAAGGATATCTCCCAGCTGTTGAGTGGTTTAAATTTCCAGATGTTCTTTGCCCAGGAAGCAGAGACGCTGCATGATTGGATCTCTTTAAAAGTTGATGCCAAAAAATCAGTGACTTGCCTGTGACCCCTGGGGGACATGTAGTATTTCCCTCTAGGGAAAGAGGCACCCGTTTGTTAGCTGGGCCTGGGTGAAGCATTTAGCAGGGAGTAAGTGAAGATAAGTGACCTGGATTTGGAGGCAGGAGGCTGTGTGACGTCGGCCTGAGCAGACGACCTCTCTGAGTACCCTCAGTTTCTGAACCTTTCAACTGGGGGCGCTTTTAAAGAACTACTCTGTGCGGGTGTTAGCTCTTACTGTCAAAGGTTGTTGTACTGTATCTGACAATGAAAGAAGACAGAGATAAAAGTCTACTCTGATCTTTTCACTGGGGGACCCTGAGGCCCAGAGAGGTCGGGTGTGTTTAAGCTGTAGCTGGGCCTGTGCTTTCCAGTGTGGGGCTGCTGAGTGCCTGACATGTGGAAAGTCCAGATTGAAGTGCAGTGTAAGTATAAAATGTCCACTGGATGTGTAAGTGTCAGTACAAAAGAGAGAATATAAAATATCTTTAATGGTTATTCATATTGATGACATGTTGAGAGATTTAGATGTATTCATTTGAATAAAATACATTATGAGAGTAATTTGACTTCTTCTTATTGTTATTTTTAATTTTTTAATGTTTATTTCTGAGACATAGCACGAGTCGGGGAGGGGNGACGCGGGGCTCGAACCCACAAACCGCGAGATCATGACCTGAGCCGAAGTCGGATGCCCAATGGACTGAGCCACCCAGCCGCCCTAGAAGAATTGGGTTTTTAATCAAAATAATACATGCACTTATTTAAAATCAAATGGGAAAGACTGACATGGAAAAGAGCCAGAATCCTCTGTCCCCTCTGTGTAAGAGCTTGCTCTTAGTCCTGTTCCCAAATGAACTGGGGTGGGGGGTGGGTCAGTATCTCTAAATAATAGGCTCAGCTGTCTATCCCCACTGCCCCCTCCACCTCACCGCAAGCCTTTTTTCTTGGGACGCCTTGGTATCTTACGACTCACACTTGCTGAGCTGAGACGTCGGCACGCCTGGCCTTCCCTCTCCCACCTCCCTGATCCTGGCATCTATATTTTCATGTTGGCAAGGCACGTAACATTCCTATCCTCTCCCATATCCATAATTAAGACTTCTGTGCTTTATCCTCCGGATTAATTCTAAGAGCTGAAATATTGGTAAACAGTGTTTGTAAGATTATGCCTCTAAATGGTCTTCCCTGCACGTCCAAGCTGCGGAGGCTCCTCACGAGTCCTTCCTGGACAGCTGTCTGTCCTGCGATTTCCAGTCACCTCTTCCTCTTCGAACACTGTGTCTTTTTGTTGTGAGAGTAGCTGCTGTTTGAGGTCTCAGCTCCATCAAGGCCCTCCGTCCCCTGATTCTCAGGCCACTCTCCTGCGGACCCTCCAGCCCCCTGCTCTGCAGTGTTTGGTCGCTGTGGACCTTCCGTGGCGTAGATGGTTCCTGGGGCTTCCTTCTCTGCTCTCCATGGTCCTCCTGGGCTGACGATCCACTTTCTACTGGATCCTTCCGTCAATCTCTTTCTAAATCCACTCCCTTATTTTGCAGGATCATGTGGCTTGTCAGCACAATCTGAAAACTGAACTCTTCTCCATCTCATATTACACCTCTTGCTCATTTGATCCAGGAACATAGGTCGTCATATCCTTCAAATAATGCTTTTTGTTTTCCCTGTGGAGAACTTGGGAAAGGGAAAACTTAAGAGTGTAAGGAAGAAAATAGCGTTCATATATTTCTCTGCATTTCCTTTCTCTTTTCTTTGCTTATTTCTTTTAAGTTTGAGATTACCTAGTGTTAACAATTTTATTGGATTTTTCTCTTAATATAACAGAAGTACATCCATGGGGAGTTCAAAGCAGACTTTAAAGTATGATTTTTACTGCAGTATAATGTAGTATTCCATCACGATGATGGTTTGTCACTCTCCCAATTTTTTTTTTTAATGTTTTATTTATTTTTCAGAGAGAGAGAGAGCATGAACGGGGAAGGGGCAGAGAGAGAGGGAGACCTAGAATCTGAAACAGGCTCCAGGCTCTGAGCTGTCAGCATAGAGCCCGATGCGGGGCTCGAACCCACAAACTGTGAGATCATGACCTGAGCTGACGCCGGACGCTCAACCGACTGAGCCACCTAGGCGCCCTGTCATTCTCCCAATTTGATCCTGTACTTCTGAGTATTAAGAATATTTTTTGCATTAGTCTCTCGTAACTAGTGCTGAGGTGTGTGTGAGCGTGCCCATGCACACATGTGCAAATAAACCTATTTCCATCTTTCAGACCTCCTTAAGATAGATTTCTGGATGTAAAGTGACCCAGTCAAAGGTTCTAGACACTTTCAAGGCTCTTGATGCATATTGTTTTTTAAAATGTTTGTTTATTTTTGAGCGGGGGAGGGGCGGGGGGGACAGAGGATCTGAAGCAGGTTCAGTGCCGACAGCAGGGACCCTGATGCTGTGTCTCGCCTGACTATGAACCTGTGAGATTGTGACCCGAGCTGAAGTCAGATGTTTAACCGACTGAGCCACCCAGGCCACCTCCCCCGCCCCCCGCCCTCCAT
>NW_027527525.1:1272299-1274050 GCF_008692635.1 Crocuta crocuta | reverse complement strand
CGCCCTTGATGCATATTATTAAGTGTCTTTCCCATTTAGGTTTGCCAGACAGCAGCCACAAGGTGCTGTCAGACATTTGCCCTGTGTAGAGTTGCTTCTTCGTTAAGTGGGGTTTCTGAGGTCAGGCTGACGCGGGTCTGGTTGAGGGGAAGGGGTGAGCTCTTCAGTGCTGGTTGCTGTTTCTCCTTATGACTTGGGGTTTCACTGAAGTAGCGCATTTCTTGCTGTTTGGGGAAAGGGAAGAGTTCTGCAGTTCTGCAGTGAAGGTTATGCCCTGAGGTGTGCTGGGGCTGAGCGGAAAGACCTAGCGTGAGCCTCCGGACCAGTCACCCTGAGTATCGCCTGAGAGAACCTCGGAGGGCCACTCGGCTTGCGTCTGTCTTGTTTCCTCATCGGGTAAGGGTGGGTTATGGTCTCTACTTTGGAGCTGCTGGAGCGTGAACCAGGCTAGCAGAGATCTGGCTGGTAAGGAGAGTGCCACCACATCCCACTTGGGGGATGCTTCAGTGGAAATCCAGAGCGTGGGTCTTGGATACACAAGTAAAAGGTGTAGGCGTTGCCTCTGATGCATTTGGTGAGCTGTGTGTTCCTTGCGGTCACACAGCCTCGCTGGGGAGACATAGCTATGTCGCATGGCTTGCAGCCCCTCCTTGTTGAGCTGTGTCCCCCGAAACCATGAACGCGAGAAAAGTCCGTTTGCATCCTAGTGACCTACCACTCACCAGCTACGTGACCTTGGGCACATTGCTTTGCTTCTTGGACCTTGGTGTCCTTTCCTATAAAATGGGAATAACAAGACAGGCCTTCACTCCTGAGGGGTTTGTGAAGGTTGGCTGAGATGGTGCCTGTAGCTTGCTCGGCCCGGCGCCTGGTCCCGACGGTGCTCAGTGAGGGTCAGCGTTAGCGCTAGTGTGCCCCAGCAGACCGGACAGGTCCCCAGAGTTGACTCGAACCAACAGGCAGGATGGCTTCTCAAGCTGGTTGCCGGTGGCTTTCGGCAGGTAGGTACGTACTTTGGACTCTTCAGAAGTCAGGCGGGACATATCCAAGCTTGTCGTTTGACAGATGACAAAATCAGGCTCCAGATGGTGAGTCGTTCTTTTGGAGTTTTCTCACTGTTCCCGTTTGTGTGTAAAAGGAAGAAAACACACACACAAGCGTGTGCACAGACTCGATCTGGAAGGATGCACGGAGGAAATGGTAGTAGTAGGGGCCAGAGGGGAGCGTAGCATTCATTTTGTGACTCTTCTCAGTCTATTGGAAATTTTTACCATGTGCATGTCAGTTCTTCAATTAATAAAAAGCAAGTTCTTAAACATTCACAAGGTAGTAAAAGATCTTTGAAAGCCATCCTGCTTGCTTCATGGTGCGTTAGTAAGAAGCCAGAGGAGTATTTGGAAATCTCTTTGTTTCATAGCTGTCCATCTGAACCCACATACCCAGGTCCCGGGCTGGAGGGCTTTCTTCTAGTCCCACAGCCTGCTTGCCACCCCCTTGCTGGCCTTCCTTTCTGCCTTCGAGAGTCTGCCAAGCTGAGTCCTGAGTCTTAGATGCCCACCCTCCAGTGCCCAGTGCTGGGCACCCCTGTGTGGGGGAGCCCTGGGCCTGATGGAGCAGGCCTGAGGCTGGGGGCCTTGGCTTCGGTCCAGGCACCTCCCAGCACAGAAGGAAGAGTCTGTGCAGCCAGTCCCGTACCCTCCTCTGAACAAGCCTTGTTCCGGGAATTTCAGAGCACTTTGCTGGTACAGCAC
>NW_027527525.1:1242605-1272183 GCF_008692635.1 Crocuta crocuta | reverse complement strand
TCTTTACGTGGAGTTGACAGTTCCTGGAAACATTTCTTTTCCCCTTTTTCTCCTGGCACATGGATTCCTCGCTCCACCCCAGACCATGCTTCTCAGGGCCATTTGTGTTGAGCCCTGAAGGAGCATCTCATCTTGCTGTGCAGCCTCCATCGGTTGGGAGGAGAGTGGATGGAGGGGGAGGGAAGGGGGGATGGCTGGAGCAGAAACCCTAAAACCCCTGTCTTCCTCCCTCCCTAACACCTTTGACCTTCATCCTGGCCTGAGCCTGCCGCCCCCTCTTAACTTCCCCGGGTCCATTGTCCTCGCCTGTGGTCCATTGTTGGTGCCCTGGCAGCCCTCTTTGGAGGTCTCTGTCAGTGGTGGAGCAATTTCTTTCTACCCAGTGACCAATTTAGGACACCCAAAAGTGGTTACAGGCCCCCTTTTTGTTTACCCATTCAACATGAAAATCGCCATATTGACCGCGGCCGGGGGTGGGCAGGGGGTGGTGTGTCTTCTCGCTGCTTCGACTGTATGCTTCCCTAGACAGAAGGCCGTTGCGAATGGCCAAGGCTCTCTGGCCATTAACACCTGGGCACATTTCAGCAGAGCGCAGCCAACTTTCTCCCTTTTTATTCTCAAGGTAGACCTCAGGCCAAAGGAGTCTTACTGTTTGTAGTTCCTCATGGTGCAGGCGAGGGAAACTGAGGCCCAGAGCGGATGGGACATTCCCGAGGGAGAGACTGTAAGGTCTCTTATTATTATTGGTCGCAACAACAACAACAGCCGCCGTAACAGTAATAATAATAGTAAGTGACAACGGCAGCCCCAGAGTGTGAGGCTTTGGGTTTTCGGCCAGGACGATGAAGGCTGGTGGCAAGGCAGCGAAGGCTGGTGGCAAGGCAGCGTGAGGCCTGTGGTGTTTGTATTTCTCCTTGGCCGGGGACGGATTTTGAAATTTAAATGATAAAAGCAAATGAGCCCTGTTTTCATAGAAGCTTTAGAAAACTTGCGGGAAACCTCTGCGCGGTGGTTTTGGGAGCCAAGATAGGCCGTGTTTCCCTTTCACCGTGGGCAGAGAGGGACATTAAGGACAGTCCATCAGTGGAGAGTGAATGACTGCATTCATCTTGATTAAGCTCAGTGAGTTAATGAAAGGATGATGTATGTTCTGCCGAACTCACCCTTTTTATGCATGTGCTTGTGGCCAATTTGTCTTTGCTCAAAATGGAAAGCTGACAAGATGGGCTATTTTTTCCTGTTAAAAATAATTACACGCCAGATGCCGTTCCAAGTTCTGTGCCGCCACCAGTTAAAGATTTTTGGATCTTTTGCCCAGAATGCCTGTTCAGAAGGTGAGCTTGTTAGCCTCCGAGCCAAGTATAATAATAATGATTCAGGTCAGGGACTACAAAGGACTCTGTGATGAGCAGAAAAATAATTATCACATATAATGAAACCTTTTAAACATATATGTCGGAGATAGGGTGGTCCCAGCACAAAGATTTATGTTACAGCCGCGGAGTTAGGCCTCCATCCACCTCTCAGGTTTTCCTAGAAGCCGTTCATAGCCAGCTCCTCTCTCCCTGGCAACCAGAGCTTTCCAGAAACCCTTTCTGACGGAGCAGCTGCCAGAGGGCGTCTGGCGGGGTGGACGTTCCATGTGGCTTCCAAGGCTCTGCTTTTGGCCGCGTTGCCAAAGGAGGGTGACTGCTCAGCATGGCGCGAAGAGCCTGCTTTCTGGAGCCGGACTAGGTGGCATCTCTGCTCCGCCACTTACTGGCCGTGTGAACCCAGGTGGGGGTCATCACGTTCCCAGCTGTGGAGCGGGAGCCGGAATCCTGCCTTGGCGGGGTTGGGGCACAGCCCGGACCAGAGGGAAGGTGTGTCCGGTGCTACATTGGTCTCCAGGGGCTGCTCTGACCAATGCCCACAAACAAGGTGGCTTCTGACAGCAGGTGTTTATTCTCTGATGGTTTTGGAGGCTAGAAGCCCCAAGTCAAGGTGCCAGCAGGGCCGCGTCGTCTGGAAAGGCTCTGGGGAAGGACTTTCCTTGCCCTTTCTAGCTTTGCGTCTGGTGGGTGCTGGAAATTCTTGGCGATCTGTGGCTTATGCCGTCATTCCAGCTCCCACCTTCATCGTCCTGTGGCCTGTTTCTTAGTGTACACACCTCTCTTTATGAGGAAAGCCAAGGGAGGTAGGACCGACCCCAACCCAGGGTGACCTCAGATTAACAAATTACTGTGCAAAGACTCTATTTTCAGATAAGATCATGTTCTGAGGTTTTGGGGACACGTGCGTCTTGGGGAGATGTTATTCAGCCCCGTAGACATGCCTAGCATGTTCCTGCAGATAACATCCTGGCACGTGACAGCGTTGGGTATTTTTATGATGGTCACTTACCAGCGGCATGGATAGACATTTTTCAAATAAGATGAGAGCCAGCCTGGTTATGTGAGGACCAGAAGGAGGGCCAGATGGCAGAATCTTGGGGGGGGGGGTGCTGGACTGGCAAGTGGAGAGGAGGCAGGGTGGGTCAAGCAGCCGACGATGTGCCGGGACGGCCATGGAGCTGGGGAAGCCGTGTTGCTGTATTACACGCAAGAGCGCTGGTCACCTGGTCTGGTGGTAGCCAAGCGCGTGGACAGAAGAGGGTGGCTCTAGATCCTACGATCCCTTATTTGTTTCTTGCCACTTTGGGCTTTGGTCTCTGCCTTGCTGTGTCACCTTGGTTGATGAGTGTCACTTGGGTCCAGAGGAATGAGGACAAGGCGGGAAGCTTTAGAGTCTGTGACAGCAAGGCTGACCCCAGGGCCTGTGAAGTGAACTGTTTTTATGGCCTCTGCACTTGAGTCCTGGCTCCGTTGCCTGCGAGTGGCACGCAGTCCCCTGGGCCCTACCACGCCCGAGGGAATCCACGGGCCGGTGCTTGTGGGCCGGTGCTACAAGCGTTGAGAGATTCGGGTCAGATTCCATAGGGCAGTTTTGGTCAATGAGCAGACATTCCATAATCCTCTCTACTTTAGGGCAGTCCTGCCCCAGGACTCAGAAGGATTGCCCGCATTCTTGTCCTGAAACTGGAATGCAGTATAATGGCAGTGGCCCCAGGGGAGCAGGGCCTGTCCCCACCCTGCTCCGTGCTCTAGCTCGCTGACCGAGAAATGCCCATGCCCTTCTGCTTGCTGGGCCCCATCCCCTCCCGCCGTCACCAGCCTGGCCTGGGCTGGCTCCGGCTGGGGCAACCAGATACCCATGCCACGGACAGATTATTTTCCAGAAACCACCTGCGGATCTCAGGCTCACACAAGGCAGCAGGGGTTTGGGTCCCCGTGGCCCTGGAGGGACTTGAGGGCGGCCCCTGGGAGGACACACCCGTGTGTTGGCTACACTGTCAGTTCTCTAGTCCAGTGCCGCTGAGACTTGAGTGTCCTTCGGAACTGCATGGTGGTTTCCACATGGCTGACCCCTGCCCCCCGTCCCCCAGGGGACGAGGGTGAGGCCTGACAGTTGGGTCTCTGATGGGTTCACAGGTGACACCCAAGTTGAAGGAGTAAGGAACAAGGCTGAAACCACGGAGGTGGAGCTTCTGAGCGACTGCAGGTGAGGCCTCTTCCTTGTGGAAGGAAGCAGAATATCCCTCTCGGAGCTGACCAGAGCTCCGTCGTTCCGGAGGCTGGATGTGATGCAGGAATGCTAATTGCTGATCATGACATAATAGCTCACAGGGCTCTTGCAACATGCCAGACGCTGCTTTACGGCATTAAGCCTCCATTGCACAGAGGAGGTGACTTCTTAACCCAGAGAGGTTAAGAACCAACCCTAACCCTAACCCACAAACAATGAGCAGGGGAGGCTGAATTCGCCCCTGAGCCCCATGTCTACCGGCTTCAGTCCCGCACTAAGCTGAGGGACGTTGTGTTGGTGATGTCCCCACGTTTGCTCGCTTTCACGAAGTCCTCTGGGTGCACATGCCATGATCACGGGTGGTTCTAGTTAGCCTTCACTGGCCTGTCTCACGCCAGAGAATGTGGACTCAAGTCCATGGGCCAGAAGCCAGGCCTCTGGCCAGACCTCTTCGGGGTCATGTTCCTTTTCACAGTTGACAAATGCTCGCCTCCCTAGGGTGGCCACCTTGTGCCACAGGAGGGCCACGGATGAGCAGGCCGTGGAGATGGGCACTTGGTGTGTGGTGGGGCCACCAGGTGGGACAGAGGAGGCTGGGGCCCAACCTTGCTGGCGAAGGGCTGTGGCCTTCAAAGAATAAAGACAGGTCTGGGCTGGACCTCTCAGCTGCGGCCATGGACGTTTTGTCGTTGAAGCGTGTATTATTTTGAATGCCGGAAATTAAGGGGACGCTTAGAGACTTCCAAATGGCTTTGTGAATCATTGCCCTCGGAAAATAGACTTTTGAAAAATTCTTTTGATGTATTGTTTTTAGGAGGCTGTGGATAACTTTGATGTCTGTTATTTCTGTATAATTTCCTTGGGTCGTCTGTGTCAGTAGTGTGTTCTGTTAAGGAGGGAAAGGGCACTAATACTGATTGAGCCCTCCTGTGTGTGGCCAGAATGGTTGCTCCTCTCACTTTCGTCTGGCTGTTGCTGGGGGATCCTTTGGGGAGCGGTGGGGGGGTGAGGAGGCCTCTTTGCCTACAGCCTGGATTCAGGCTGTCCCAGCATTCGTAACCTCGGGGCTGCCTGATGTGATGGGTCCATGCACAGCTTCCTTGACTTAATTTACTGTTTGGGTGGAACTGTGGATATCAGGTGTAATTTGATAGGGGTGTGACTATTCCATGAATTTAAAAAATACGTGTGTGTGAACGACACACGCATAGTCATACACATTGCCCCGACATGCATGGAGAGTAAGGGTGTTCCTCTGCAAAGCAGTGCTCTTGGGAGGCTGTAGACAGATGCCAGTAATGTGGCCTGTGCTCAGAAAGTACAGGGAGTACTTTGAAGGTGTGTCATTTGGAAGAGTGCTGAGGAATTAAACTGACCCACCTCACAGCACGTGGGGGCAAAACGATCTGACTCCAACGGTCGTAATACTGACAGCTTCTGTTACTAAGTGCTCATTACCTGCCAGGCACTGTTGTAGGCACTTTCTGCCAATTAACTGATTTCATCTTCATAACAGCCTTGTGTTCCAAGTGCTGTTATCACTATTCCCATTTTACAGATGAGGAAGCTGAGGCACAGAGAGGTTGACCAACTTGGCCCAAGGTCACCCAGGTAATGAAAGGCGGAGCTGGGATTTGAACCCCGGCAATGAGGCTCCACAAGCCAGGAACTTAACTGGTTAATATACCAAGCGTGGGTCTGCTTTTCTTGCAGGTCTTATAAATAGGCTCTGAAGGTCAAGCGCAAAGAAACGTTTGTTCATTTATTTAAGGAACATTCTGGAGTGTCTTGACGGTTGTCAGACACTATGCCAGGTGAGGGGGTTAGAAAGAAAATAACAAGGGATCCCTGTCACAGGCCGCATCTCTGTTCAGTGTCAGTTCCGTCCTGTCCTGTGGATGCAGAGGGCTTCCTCCTCCTTGAGGCGAGGCCAGACCACGTGACTTGCTCTGGCCAATGAAATGTGAGCAGAAATGTATCACTTCCAGGGACGCTTGGGTAGCTCAGTTGGTTGAGCGTTCCACTTCCGGCTCAGGTCATGATCTCATGACCGTGAGTTTGAGCCCTGCATCTGCTTGTTGGTCTCAGTGCAGAGCCTGCTTTAGACCTTCTGTCTCCCTCTTTTCTCTGTCCCTCCCCTGCTTGTGCACGTGCTGTCTCAAAAACAAATAAAAATTAAATATACGTATATGTGTGTGTGTGTGTATATATATATAAAGAAGTGTGTTCCTTCCGGGTGACAGCTTTAAGAACCAGGGAGGTACAGATGGCGGCTGCTGGCCCCCGGGATGGGGGGACAGTACTGACCAGAGAGTGGCCCCCATAGCCCCATGATGGATGGGCGGGCCTGTAGCACGAGTCAGAGCTGACCCTGGAACACTAAGCCACCGTGGCCTTGGCTTGACACAGCCTGTTTCCACTCTCAGACATCACGGTCCAGTGAGGCGCTCCATGCATGCTTTTATAGTGGGACCACAGTTGGGACAAATGTTTGACTTCCTGAAGTGATGGCATTTATTTAAAACCACATGCAGGTGCAGACACCAGTCTGCCACCTCTGTGTCCTACCCAGATCCCCTCCATTGTAGTGCCCCCTCTGAACACAGTTGGGTGACACCTCCCCGTCGGGAAAAGCCATCTTTCCCTTAAAAGGCAGATTTCTCAAACTCGTGAACTTATCTGCCCAAAAGATTACAGAAATAGGTCCTTGGGAGTGACTAAATATATTTAATGTTTTTCTAGCTTGGAACTTGGTTCCCCACTCCACCCCACATACGCATGCCATTAAAAATAATGCATTGGCAGCTCACCCCAGCATTTACCCTTCGGAGACATAATGACAGCTTCCATTCTTTTCTCAGCCTCTTTCTGCTTTGTGCCAAGCCGTCCACAGGCAGGGTATCGAGTTTTTGTGGTAGTCCTGGACAAATTAAAGACGATTCTCTCCGTTTTATAGATGAGGAAACTGAGGCTTCTGAGGTGGAAAGTACCTTGCCCCAAGGTCGTGTGGCTGGTGAGTGGCTTGGCAGGGATTTGAAGCCATCCTGTGTGATTCCAGCCGTCCCCTCGGCTCCGCAGCCCTTCGAAGCCGCGGAAGACACACAGGAATCACTTCAGATCAGATGCTGAGGCTGGCAGACATCTGAAGTCAGCTTTTGCTGACTTCGCGGCTTTGTGCATTCAGACCCGGAGAGGGGGACGGGGTGGGGCTTACAGTCAGGCAGGCTGGAGTATTGTCAGACAGCTAGCTCATCTTCAAGGACGTTCAGGCCCTAGGTCTGGACATGCGTCCTCCGAGGCAGGGTCTGCCCGAGCAGGCCAGAAACCGCAAGATACTGTTCGGAGTGGGGATTGATTGGCGTGTTGCTGTGTTGGGCCGCATCTAGATCCTCCGCACCTAGAGCAGAGCCTGGCGTGCGGTTGGCACTCTGTAAATCCTTGCTGGTCCTCTGATGGTCACAGCCGGTGAGCTCTGCCTTATCTGTCTGTTAACAGCTTCACCCAGCAAGTATTGAACGCTCCTGTGGCCCTGCTGTAGGCACTGGGAACGTAAGAGCAAGTGAGACAAAGTCTGTGCTCTGAATGGAGCTTAAATCTAGAGGGGGAAGCAGTTAGAGTATGTTAGGACGTAATTTGTGCCAGGAGGAAAATAAAGCTGAGCGCGAGGGCAGGCGCTCAGACACATGAAAGCAGCAGTTGGAGGATGAACCAGGGCGCGAGCGGCCGGCGGGAGAGTGCAGGCGGAGAGCACTGGACACACCCAGGTCGGCCATGAGGTTCTCGGATGAGTCAGGGTCGTGGTGGCTCAGCTGACGAGGGCTTAATGAAGGGGCCGTAGACAGCGGTGCGGGAAGCATCACGTAGGTGCAGCCCCTGGAAGGCCTCCGGAGAGTACCGCCGGAGCTAGGGAGGAGGGACCACTGGGCAGGGCTGCGGTGTGGAGGGCTCCAGCCCCTGCCACGCGGAGAGAGTCCCATGTTCCTGCCCTCAACTTTTCCTTCTTCCGACCTCTGACCTCCTGCCGGTGCCTCCTGCTGATGGATGGAACTCAACTGATAGCCGAGTGCGCGTGGCCATGATGGAGCCCCTCGGCGTCCGCGTGCAGAGCTGTGGTGGAGAAGGGCAGATTGGAGTCAGGGGAGAGGGCAATGGATCTAAACCAGGGAGTGAGGGGGTTCTGTGGCTGGAGAGGAGTGAGCGGATGAGGGAAGGATAGGAAGTGAGCTCAGGGAGGCCGGGAGTCCACACCGCATGGGGCCTTTGGGCTGTATTTGGAGGGAAGTGGGAAGCAAGCGGAGGGTGGGGGCAGATGTATTTGGTGTCATGGATGGATACTGGCATCAGGATAACATTTGTCTCTGTGGTGGGTGTGGACGGGGGCCCCTTAGGGTAAGTGCTGGGACCCCAGAACCAACCCCCAGGGAGGAAAAGGTCCTCCCCCACCTCCCCTGAAGGAGACATTTGCCTGGTCTACGTGCTGTGTGCCAGCCAGCCCGTAAACGACAGGAAAGAGAAAGGAGCAGGGAGTCTCAAAAGAGGATATTCTGGAACTCTTGATAATCAGATCCCATTGTAAAGTCACGCGTTGAGTTACAGCACTGTAATCTTTGTTCCAGTGGAAAACTTTTACAGACCGTCTGTCCCTGGCGAGTCCTGAATCCTGTTTGGTTCTCAGAAGGCCTTAAAATAGTGTGGAATGCTGGGAGACGGGCTCTGAAGGGGCAGAGGTCATGTGCTCACTGCACTGGCCACACCTTGGTGGGACAGCCCTGGTCGCACGGGGACTTTCTCATCGCAGGGCTTTGCAGAGCAGGGCACATGAAGGCTTTCTCGTGTGCTCGAGTTCCCCCCAGAGGCTGGGGCAGCCCAGCCAAGGCCGTGAGCCATCGCCGGGCACCTTCTCAGGCCACACTGCGCCGAGTCCCGTGTGCTGAGCTGGTCCTCACGGGATGCCCAGGGGCTGGAGGGCACCCTCGTGGGTCCTGGGTCCGTCTCTAGTGGGATGGTGAGTGGGGAGAGAGGCCTAGGGCTGAAACAGCCCCCAGTTCTGTCTCGCCCCACGCTGTATCCAAGTCGACCAGGAAGCCTTTGCTCCCTGGACTCCTCCCCCAGAGCTTGCTCTGGAAATGGATGGTTTGCGGCAGAGCGTTTGAGCCTTAGTCTCCATCCCTGTAAAATCAGAGCAGTAAATCTCAAAGGGCTGTTGGGGAATGAGGCAAGGGTCCTGACACATGGTACATGCTCAGTTAATTCCCTTTCAAGTCAGAATCAGATCTTTAGTCCTCTCTCTTTGGCTAGGAGGAAAAGGAGGCTGATACCGTGAGCCCCATTTGATGGGAGTTCAGGTGTCTGACGTGGAATCCAGGTTTTGACCCCACGCCCCATGTTACTAGACAACAGTTTCACACCCTGTCATCTGACCAGAGAGATGTACAACTGCATTTTTATTTGCAAAGGCATGTTAGTGCATTCGTACTTTATTTTTAAATGGCTTATGATTTGTTATTATATTCTCTTTGTTTTTTGTTTTATCATTTATTACTTTATTTTTACTTATTATTTTTTAAGTTGTATGGCCCTTTAAACTTTTATGGGTGTGGTTTATGTTTGGATCCTTGGAATTTTCTGCCTTTCCTATTACCGTTTCTCTATTTTGGGTTCTTAAGACAAAGACTAAAAAATTGCTTTTGCACTTTGCGGGACTCGGCACTGGATTTGTTAATGCCCCGCTTTGGGGCAGCAATTCTGGAGTCTCTATGAAAAGGCTGTGTCTCTGGGGCGCAGTGCTGCTCCCATGCCTGGCCCCAGCCCCCCTGAAGGTCATCTGTCCCCTCCTTCCAAGAGGGGGCCAGGCTGGGCTTGCAGTCACTGGTGTGCGTGAGCCGTCTTTTCGCTTTAGAAAAGACTTGGTTTGTCCCCAGGCTAATTTAATCAACCTTGGAACAATGACATCTTGATCCAGTTTGGCCACTAGAAAGTCGTAGACACCCTCAGTCCTTCACTGGGCACCGGGGGAAATTGGACCTGGTGGCATCCAGCGGTCTGCCCAGTTCCAGACTTCCTAGAATTCACATGGCAGGGGCCAGGTGTCCCCAGGCTAGAGGGGCCAGGCCAGAGGACTCTGCGACCTTCTGTGATAGGCTCCCACAAGTCCCCTGTCCCCTGAAGGTGAGAGCCCCAGCGTCCTGTCCTGCAGAAGGTAGACGTGGGGGCCCTGCACACCGTTCAGGCCATGAGGACATAGCAGGAGGGGAGGGTGCCAGGGCTTTGTCATGGGCCAGGTGTTGATACGTCAAACACTTCGTGAATGGCACTTGCCACTGAGGCTGGAATCCCTCATCGTCTCGGGCAGACTGGATGTGCTCATGTGGTACTTGGTACAGATTCCTTGAGAGGGGGGCCCTTTCTTTCCAAAGCGTGGCCTCCAGGGCCGCACCTCCTAAAGTTGCTAAGTGCCAGGCAGGGCATTCTTCCTATGCTTCCTTCGTGGCTCCTGTGGTGCCTCCTGGCTTCTGAATTATGGACGCATGTCTGTATTAGTAAAAGGCTCTGTTTGCATTAGTTGGCAGAACGTGCGTGGTGCCCTCGTGAATGGGAAGGCTGCCTGGGGAAGGCAGCCCTGATGCAGCCTCATGAAGGGTCCGAAATACTAAGCGTGAAGCCGTGGGGAGCGCTGAGGCCCCTGTTATTCAAGAGTCCTTTTTGGGGCTCATGCATATGGCTCCTTGCCCACCTCTCCCTTGCCCATGAGGCCTTCTGAACACAGCTCTCCTCTTCCTGTGCTTCTACAAGCCACTCAACCCTCCTACAACCTGTAATCCTTTTTGGTTCTTAAAGATGCACCTCGGGTGCCACTTCCCCCGGAAGTCCTCCCTGACTTCCAGATTTGGGACAGGCTGCCAGAGCTGCCCTTCTCATCCGCTAGCATCAGCATGTCTGTCTCATGCACTAGACTGAACTGTTTAGGGACAAGCCACAGTGCCTGGGACAGTGCCTGGAGCCTAGCAGGGGCTCTGTTTGTGTGGGAAAAGGTTTCTTGAAGGGGATGGAATTGGACCTGAGCCCTTTGTAGGGATGACAAGGAGTGGGTGGGGGTGGGAGAGTGTGTGTTATGAGAGAGGAACTGGAGGCTGAAGCAGAGGCTTTATTGTGGATCCTGAGATGATTCCTGTCCTTACGGCTGATGTCAGAGCGAGGGCTTGGTGGACTCTAAGTGTGGAGACGGCGTGTCAGGCTGGCTTCCTGGTGCACTCGTAGCCTGAGTGAGGAGTGGTCTTGAGTCATCGGGGGTAAAGGAGGACCTGAGGACCCTGAGCTGGCATACCCCGAGATACAAAGATTGTGCCTTTGCTGGGCTGGGCTGGCTGGGTTGGAGGGGGGAGGAGGACGTTTAGAAGCCCTTGAGAGCCGAAGCCAGGTGCATGCCGGGAGGGGAGGAACGGATGGACAGAGATCTTATTAGAGTCTAGAAATTTAAGAGCGCCAGCCCTTGACCCTAAGCATACATGTAGCTGACTCAACATTGCTGTTCTCTACCCACCGGATGAGGTTATGCAAGTGATATGACCCAGTGCACTCTAGAAGCCAGCAGGAGCATGAATAATTCATCAGATATGCAGATGAACTGCCCAGGGTATCTGTGGTCTTGGGGAGAATTCTTAGCAGACTTGAGACACTTGCAGAATAGAAGGTTCATTTCCGCATCCATAGCCTCATGGTCTGGTGCAGATTTATGTGTGTGAGAGAGATTTTCCATTGTGGATGTTTCTCCACCACCAGTGGTTTCCTCTCTTGAAGGAGATTCGAGGAAAGGTCACTCCTGTTTATTGAAACTTCACCCTTCTATCCATCTTGAGTTTCTGAAAAGCCCTGCTCTCCCCAGGAGCCCAGGCAGGGCTGCCCTGGCTCCTGTCGACCTTGGGGCAAAGGGGTCGCGGAGGTTGGGTGGGGGAGCGGGTGGTCCTTTATCAAAGGTGCCCATGAGAATCACCTGCCTGGGAGCCTTTTCCAAGTGCACAGCCCGGACCCCACGCGGAAAGTGTGCTTCATTAAAGCTCTTCAGGTAATTGTGGCTTGACACTAGTGAGTCAAACAGTCTAAAAACAAACAGAGTGACTGGTCTTGAAATGCCAGCAGAATGGAGAGAAAAAGAAAATGAGTTTGGGACATTCCCCTCCCCTCGCACCAGAAGAGCCAGTTCTGCGGCTGCCAGTATTCGAGGCCTGGGTTGGCCTCACACTGTCTCTGGTCCTGCCCTCCCTCTAAACAGACCCCACAGTCTTATTCTTCAGGTTTCCGGGAGTCTCCCCCTGCGTGAGCCTTCTTCCTGGTGAGGTCCTTTCCTCTCTGCATGTAACACACAACACTTGGAGGTCTCGGCTGAGTCCCCCTTCCCGCCAGGCTCCAGCGTCCTGCTTCCTTCCTAGGGCTACCTGGGTCCAGGCGGTGCCCACAGGTGCTGGCCAATGGCTAAGGGGACAGTCTGTCGATATGTGTGAGGCATATGGCTCTTCAGGATGAGGACGACTCCTGGAAAAGGAATCTTGAATGGCACTTAAACAGAAGATGATCTGTCCAGTCATTAAAAGGGAAGCATCAAAAATGGCCACGTTTCCCTCTGAAGATCACATACCGCACAAGGTAACGATGTACTCTCTCATTGACAGAACTGCCAAGAAACATCTGTTGCTGAAGAAAATGCAAGTTTTCATAGCCCTTTGGCAGGGTCTGCTGGCCATCTCTATCCAGGCCACGGATGCACATGCCCTTTGACCCAGTGATCTCACACTGAGATGCATTGGTCTCCCTTATCTGGTGGAGACACACTCCAGGACTCCCAGCGGATGCCTGAAACCCTACTGCCAGATCTCATATAGACAGTGTTTTTTCTTCTACGTCTTTAGCCACGATGACGTTCAACTTAGAAATTAGGCACAGTAAGAGATGAACAATGATAACTAGAAACAAAATAGAACAGTTGGAATAATATACATAGTAAAAGCTATGTGCATGTGCTCTCAAAGTATCGTACTGCAGGGTACTCATCCTTGTGACGGTGTGAGGTGATCAAGTGCCTCTGTGTTGAGATGGAGAAGGGACAGTGCAGGCACTTTGACATAGTGTTAGGCTACCGTTGACCTTGTGACAAGCAGTCAGAAGCAGGATCATCTGCTTCTGGACCCTGGTCGACCTCGGGTAACTGAAACCCTGGAGAGCGAAGCCGTGGATGAGGAAGACTACTTCTACAGATGCATCTACAGATATTTGTGTGACACAAACCATGCTTAGGATTCTTCATTTTTCTTCTCAAACATTGTCATGGTAACAAAACACAGGGAGCAGCTCAAATGTCTGTGAGAGGAAGGCTGTTTGCAGTAAATGATGGTAGATGGTACAGTGCGCTGGGTGTGGAACAGGTAGAGAATTGCTGTGTGCACCATGTGGACAAATCTTGGGATATATTGCTGCAGAAATGCAAACTACAGAAGCACGAGTACTGGTTGCCACCTTTTGTGGAAAAAACATCTGTGTGTGGAAGGGATGTAAGAATTTATATGCAGCCAAGTTCTATGACGATACAGCGGACACCAACACACGGCAGCCTGGGTGTGTGTGGCAGAGACTGGGCAGAGGGAGAGAGCGGCATGAAGGAGACGTTTGGCTGTGTATCTTTGGTTGTTACTTGAATTTTGAACCATATGGAATGTATTATCTATCATACGTTTAATTTAAAAAATCCATGGCCTTCTCATGGTCCGGTTGGGATTATCGATTTTGGGGAGGAAAACCACAGTGGCAGAGTGCCATTTTTTATTACATCATCAGCATCAGCACAGTTTATACAAATCCCAGTAGAGGGACATTTGCAAAACACCTTGCACAGTACTCCTCAAAACTGGCAAGGTCTCCAAAAACAAGGAAAGTCTGTGAAGCTGCCACAGCCAAGAAGACGCTGAGGAGACATAATGACCGAATGTAACGTGAGGTCCCGGGTGGGCTCCTGGACAGAAGGAGACATGAGGAAAAGACGAAGAAAACCTGAATCATGTATAAGCCTCAGCTCATAATAATGTATCAGTACTGATTCATTATTTGATAAGAATTCATCACATAAAATGATAATAGCAGGGAAAGTGGGGTGCAGAGTATATGGGAGCTCTCTTTACTATACTCACAGTTTCTCTGTAATATCTAAAGCTTCTAAAATTTGCTTGTTTAAAAGCAAGTATGGGGGCGCCTGGGTGGCTCAGTCGGTTAAGCACCCGACTTCGGCTCAGGTCATGATCTCACAGTTGGTGGGTTCTAGCCCCGTGTCGGGCTCTGTGCTGACAGCTCAGAGCCTGGAGCCTGTTTCAGATTGTGTCTCCCTCTCTCTGCCCCTCCCCTGTTCACGCTGTCTCTCTCTCTCTCAAAAATGAATAAAAAACACTAAAAAGTAAGTGTGGGTAACCTGACTGGTTCAGTTCAGAGTTGCGAGTTCACCCCCCGTACTGGGCACAGAGATTACTTAATAAAAAAAATTAAAAGTAAGTGGAAAAAGCTTCATGGCCTCATTTGATTCTCTCAATAGCCTGTGAGTTGTTTCTGTCTTTCAGATGAGAGGCCCTGGGATCAGAGAGGTTACAGATGTGCCCAGGTGCCCACCGCTGCTACATGGTGGAAACCCAGAGGGGGCGCAGCCTGTAGGCGGAAGTGGTGCCGCGCGGGCCTGGAAAGGACTTCTGGGATGTTGCTGGACACAGGAAGTGGGGGGAAGTCCTAGCCCGGTGTGTGGATGTGGGGTTGGAGACACAGCTGGAGGTCAGATGCCAGCCCGCTCCCAACCCCCCCCACGGAGTTGCTGAGCTGCCGGGAAAGGGATGGCAAATGGTCTCATTCCCCGGGCCAACCCTGATTGGTCGGGTGGCTGCTGAGAGCGTGTCCCGGCTCAGCAGGAAGCATATGTGATCATTTATGAGGTTGTCAGGGACAGGGGAAGGGGGCGCTTGGAGAGCAGGCGGCCGATAATGGCTGAGACCCGGGGACCCTGGAGGGGTTTAGCCTGGCACTGCTGCAGCCAAGCTGTTTTCTGTGCCCTTCTTTAGACCTCCTTGGGGTCTCTGAGGTGGGGGTCTAGGCGGTTTGGGGATGAGCTGGGGTAAAGCCATGGGTGGGAGATCTCCTGGGCTCCTCCTAGGCTTGAATCCTTTGAGTCTCTGAAGATAAGGCAGAACCTGCTGCCTTTTGAACAAGGTGCTCCCAGGAGGCAGGAAGACTGATGTTCAATCAGACCAAGGTAGGATCCTATGGGAGCCGGCACCGGTGTCCTCGGCCCCAAGAGCTGTCTGTCAGCGCACTCCTGGCTGGCTGCAAGGGAAGAGGCGTTGGCAGAAGAAACAGGGACGCTGCAATGTAAGAAGAGTAAGACTGTGTGCTTGCGTGTGCCTCCGTGTGGGGGCACACGCGTGTGCATGTGGGCACGGGGGCTAGGGGCTTGCATGGCTGTGTGTAGCGTGTTGGGCACTGGAAACTTCTTGAAAGGGCAATTAGGCAACGGTGAGCCTCTCTTGAAGGCAACCTGATGGCCTGACATCCAGTTTACAAAGTAGGTGACTGGGGAGCAGCTCCTTGGCATTGAAAAGGAACCTTTACTTTGTAAAAGATTTTTATTTTATTTTATTTTATTATTTTATTTTATTTTATTTTATTTTATTTTATTTTATTTTATTTTATTTATTTCATTTCATTTTTTAATTTTAATGTTTATTTTTGAGAGAGAAAGAGAGCGATTGAGAGCGAGAGCAGGGCAGGGGCAGAGAGAGAGGGAGACACAGAATCCAAAGCAGGCACCAGGCTCTGAGCTGCCAGCACAGAGCCTGATGCGGGACTCGAATTCACAAGCTCTGAGAGATCATGAGCTGAGCTGAAGTTGGACACTTAACCCACTGAGCCTCCCTGGCGCCCCGAGAGATTTCTAATCTCTGGCTTTCCAGATACAGTGTTTGAGGCTTGACTTGGAACTCAGTCCACATATACCTGTTGGGACACACCTTGTGCTTTTGTTGATAATTTCCTGTTCCTGGTTCGGGGACTCTAAAAAAGATATCTGGGGGCACCTGGCTGCCTTAGTCAGTAGAACATGCAACTCTTGATCTCGGGGTCATGAGATCGAGCTCCACATTGGGTATAGAGATTGCTTAAAAATAAAATCCTTTCAAAAATCCTTTAAAATCCTTTGAAAAAGAGAAAGATATCTGGTAATAAAAAGAGCTGACGTTTATGTGATTACCACGCACAGTGACCTGCCTCCTAACACACCACAGAGGTGGTGCGGTCGGTGCAGCGACTGGCTGCGTGGATGTTAAGCATGGTCACTTTGCCTGATCTCTGTGGAGTGCAGGGCAGATTCCAGAACACACAACGGGTGTCTGGAGCCGGGTGAGCAGCGAAAGACTGCGTGGGTTCTGTCTTTTAGTCTTTTGGGTAGACTCAGTGGCGGGTCAGAGTCTCTTTGTCTTCAATTAAAAAATGCTGTTATAGAAAAGTTTCTAGACATTTTATATTAAAACAAGACTGCAGAAGAAATTAAAACAACCCCCAAAACTGACGTGGGCGGGTAGAGAATCTCTCCTAAATTTTAAATATAAAACCTTTAGGGGCGCCTGGGTGGCTCAGTTGGTTAAGCATCCAACTTCGGCTCAGGTCATGATCTCAGGGTTTATGGCTGACAGCCAGCTCAGAGCCTGGAACCTGTCTTCAGATTCTGTATCTCCTTCTCCCTCTGACCCTCCCCTGCTCTCTCTCTCTCTCAGAAATAAATAAAACATTAAAAAAATTAAATATAAAACTTTTATTGGGGGGTGTTGCGAATCATTTACTGACTTGTTTTTAACAGTAGCCTCTTCTGTTAAGTGTTGGTCTAGTTGACACATTTGGGGGTGAGTGCCCTTTCCTGGTGGTTTTTCCCTTTCTTGGGGTGCACTTCGGTTATATGGGAGGAGACAGGGCCATGTTTTTGGATAATCCTGGGCTCCTAATCCAGACTCTGTCCCAGACTGTGCAGCCTGGTGACTCAACCCATGAGGAGACCCTCGTGGTCCACATCTGCCCACTGGAGACGGCCCTATGCACCTTACAGGCTTCCGGTGAGAAGGCAGATGCCTGGCCCAGGCATGTGATTGGCGTTCAGTCCACGGGGCTCTAATCCGGAGCAGATCCATTCCTGTCATCGTGGCACTTCTGCCTTGAGGGAAGGGACACAGGCCAGAGAGTGGGGTGAGGGTCTCAGCGGTAAGGGGCAGCAGTCGCTTAGTCCCAGCCTTTCGGGAGGGAGAATTCGGACCAGGGCTCAGGAGTCACAGGCAAGGCTTGATCCACTACGAGGCAGGTTATGAGGCTCTCTGGGTAGACCCTGGTCCTCCGTGCAGGGGTGAGGTTGGGAGGAGAGGTCCCCTGGGCCATCTGTTCCTCAGGGGACTGGCTTCGTTGGAGGAACCTGTCATTTCTCTGCCCAGATCTCTCAGGCTGCGACCACAGCCCCTGCCTGGAGGTTAGTGAAGGCTCATCGAGGTTGCCTGTTGCTTATCGAGCTCAGCCGCTACTTCACAGGGACGACCCAGGGCCAGGCTGCCTGCTGGCCGACTGACTACCTGTCGTCATACCCAGGCCCAGGGGCCCCGGGGAGGTGGCCTCGATTTCTTGTTTTAGACTTTGCAGAGGAGCTGAGTCGCGGCGGCGGCAGTAATTGCTGCGGTGAATTGTGTTTACTTTGTGAACCATCCTAGGGACGCAGCTGCTGGAACGGAGCCGGTCCGCGGGACGGGTCCTGGAGGTGCGTGAGCCCAGCGGAACAGTGGAGAGACGCCTGGGCCCTTGGGCGGGTCACCTAGATGCTGCCCAGCGTGTCGTCCTCTGCTCGGAAGCTTTGGAGCGAGAGGTGGTGAGGTGTAGAGCTTCGCGCGCGGACCCTGGTGCGAGCTGCCTCCGTTTGAATCTGTCTGTGTGATCTTTAGTATAACACGAACCTCCCTGGGCCGCAGCTTTCTTGTCTGTGATGTAGCCGTTTCTCTCCCAAAGGGTTTGAAGCAAGTTAACATATGTAGCGTAGACAACGTAGTGTCTGCCCCTCAGCAAGGCTGCTGTGAGGATTAAGAAAGGTCAAGCCCTTGCCACACATTAAGGGCTCAGTGACTGCTGTCAGACCTTTATTTTGATTACCGAAGCCTGCCCTGCACCCTTCTCCCCCTCCCCCAGCCCCCCATCCGCAGAGCAGCCTGGTGCCAGCCCAGCTCGCCGTTCTTGCCCTGTGGAAGCTGGCTGTGCCCGAGGGCAGGGTCCCAGGGTCTGGGGCCTTCCTGCCTCCGTAGCGTCTAGTGTGGTGTCCAGCCGCGGGGAGGAGGTGCCCAGTAAATGTGACCACGTGTGACAGGAAGAGTGGTCACTGAGCGTGCACCGTGCACAAGGCCCTCCGTCGGCCAGAGCCCAGACGTGGACGCGGTAGTTGCAGGCGAGAAGGCAAGACAGAACCTCTCCCAGGACCAGTAGCATCGAAAGCTAGCGCAGTAGTGCGTGAGGGGGCGCCTGGGTGGTCCCGTTGGTTGAGCGTCCGACTCTTGATTTCAGCTCAGGTCATGCTCTCATCGTTCGTGGGATGGGACCCCGTATCTGGCTCTATGGCGACAGCGTGGAGCCCACTTGGGATTCTTTCTCTCTTCCTCTGTCTCTGTGCCCCTCCCCTGCTTGCATGTGGGCGTGCTCGCGCTCTCTCTAATAAATAAATAAGTAAACTTAAAAAAAAAGTGAGAGAGTGAGTAAGAGTGAGTAAGAGTCAGTGAGAGTGAATAGGTGAGTTGGTGCCCAGTAGGATACCAGGCAGGGAAAGTGAAGTGTTGGCCGCGAGGATCCTAGGAGGGCTGCCTGGAAGAGGCGGCCTGTGTGTGACAGGACTTTTGAGAGAAGTGGAGCAGTATGGGGGTGAGCTTTGCTGGTAGAGGCTCAGGTTTACCTTAGGGGCCTGGCCCCAGGGGAGGACCCACTGTCACTCAGAGGCTGTGGGGCAGAGGCTTTCTTGGGGAAGTAGTTGCGACTGAACTCTCTAAAAAAACGAATGGGGAGCAGGAGGGAAGAGGGGAAGGAGAGATTGCAGAGGGGGAGGGAGGGGGCCCCATGCCCTTTAAGCCTCTGAAGGCTGTTTAGAATAATCTACCCCGCTGATTCTCACTGTCCCCCAGAGCTCCTTAAGGTCCTATAAGCCCGTCATTTCTCTTCCTGGCCCTTCTCTCCCCAGCCCCAGAAGCCAGTGTGCCGGCATCCTGGCCATTTCCTGCCCGTGGCTGCCCAGCCTCCTCCGTCCCGGTCACCCTGCGTAGGCATGACCTCACCCTGTGGCCGGGAAGCTGGGCTCCTGTTCCCGCCTGTTTACTCTGGCGTTTGGACATGTCGATCACATGCTGCCCCGGGATGCCAGCCTCGTGAGTCGGAGGCAGTGGGCACAGGCGGGCGGGAGGAGGCATTCCTCCGGGCTGACTCGCACCCAGCTGGGCTGGCATGGGACCCCTGTTTTGGGAGCAGCTCTGGGGCTCTGGGCCAGCGTAGCTCTGCACTGGGGGTGCTGAGTCATCGCCCCGCAGTGTGGCCTCTGAGTCACAGGAGCAGCTCTGTCCTCAACAGCAAGTCCTTTGTGGGACCTTCCTGGGCACTAACTGGTGTTTGACCCTCTCTCCCATTGGCTACCCTCAAGGTATTATCCCTTGATCACTTTGTAGGCCCCGCCCAAATCACTTTGTAGGCCCCGCCCAAATCAGCTGTGCCCCTGTGAGATCCAGAATCTTAGAGCTTGACTCACCAGGCAACCGCTGAGTTACGGGAAAGGGAAAGAAGTATGGGCAGATAAAGCAAGCTGGGGCGGAAGTGAACCAGCAGTGTCAGGGGAAGCGGGGGCGGGGGCAGGTCTCCTGTCCCCACGGGCCACAGGAGGCATGCACAACTCTTGCGTCTTGTGTATTTTGTAGGCATCTTGCAGTGACCTTGAAAATCCACCCTGTTACTCTGTGGCAGTAGGTGCAATAGTTACATCTGTGTGTCCACACTGTACTGCTGGCTGTTAATTCCACTCTTGATCCGTAGCCATCGGGCTGCCTTTGTGCCTGTTTCACGGTTGAAGAAACAGGGTTTAGCAGGAGACGACCCTTGCTCAGAGCCACAGATCTACAAAGTGGCCTGTTAGGGATTTGACCTCAGACTTCAGTTCACTATATGAGATTCCCTCATTCCAGTGTTTCCTTCCCTCCCTCCCTCCCCCCTTCTCTCTCACTTTACCCCCTCCCTCCTTTTTTTCTCTGCTTCTCTGGCTGCTGAGGTCTTCCCTAAGGAAGGCAGCTGTCCGCCTTGCAGGAAGCCCACTATTGAAAGGAAACAAAAGTGTCATTAGGAGCCCTGCTGTCACTGTGGATTGAGCCTGCAAGCTGAGCCCTGAGGGCAGGCTGGGGGGCTGGACTGCATTCGCAAGACTGAGAAAGCAGCTGGAGGCCTTGATGGTGAGGGCCTCTGAGGGTTCTGTCTGGGAGCTGGGGGAGGGGGTGGGGAATGGTGGGCAGAAATTGCATGACTCTTTGACCCAGAGGGGAAATCTGTGTCGTGGCCTAAGAGAAGCTTCCTAGGGTTCAGCTTCTAGATGTACCCCCTTTAGGGGCACCTGGGTGGCCCAGTCTTTTGAGCGTCCCACTTCGACTTCCGGCTCAGGCCATCATCTTGAGGTCTGTGAGTTATAGCCGGAGTTGGACTCCACTCTGTGCTGACAGCTCAGAGCCTGAAGCCTGCTTTGGATTCTGTGACTCCTCTCTCTGCCCCTCCCCAGCTTGTGTGTGTGAGCTCGCTCTCTCTCACAATAAATAAAAACATTAAAAACATTTAGATGTACCCTCCTTTCGTCAGTAACTTTGGTTGGGGGGGGGTCCTTCATTTCCACTGGTCTTACTTGTCTCCTGCATAGAGGGAGGTGGGCACCCTAGACCCGTGTTTCTAAAGCGCAGCCCCCACCTCTCCTGGAGGCGGGGACATCTGCCTGGGGTTACGGGGATTGTGACCTTGGAGAACCCCTTTTCCGGTAGGCCCTGACTTTGCAGGTGAAGCCTCAGGCTATTCTCGCCATCCAGGTACCTCCAGGTGCTGAGCCAGGAGCCTTTCAACAAAGGGTTTGTAGGGCCTTGGCCCCAAATGTGGCTCCAGCCAAATGGGCGACACAGATGAGAGTCCGGTGGGGCCCAAGCTTGAAATCCCAAAGGACACAGTCCAGCCACTTCTTGTAGCCAGTGGGATTTCTGGCCTCGCTTGGGGTGGGTGGGGTTCCCGCTGGCACAGGGCCTCCCTGGCTGGAGCTGGACCCGCTGCTTCTTGTGAAGGCCTCTTTNCATCCTGTTATTTTTCCTCTAAGAAAGAGATGTGGAATATTTCTTATGCCCACCTCTCTATGAAGAGTAGAAGAGGAAATCAAAGACTGTTTCTACAGAGATGGGAGTATACACCTCTCTTCTTGGAAGAATTTCTTATATCTGCTCTTGACTCTGGACACCGCCCAGAGGACTGGAAAGGCTTCGGGGGAGGGTGGGTGGGGGAAGGTGCCCCCCCTCAATGGCCCAGAGACATAGCAGGTGTCTTGAGAGCCATCAGTAGGGGTTTTCTCTGGGCCAGGCCTGTGCCCAAGTGCCTTTCTCTATGAACCTATTCAGTTCTCAGCAAAAGCCTAAGGGGGAGGTGTGCTGTCATCCCTCTTGGCCGGATGAAGGAATGAAGGCTTCAGTTATTTGTCCACAGCCATGCGGCTGGTAAGAGGTAAGGCCAGGCAGCAGTTAGGCCTGGAGCATAGAGCCCTTGGCTCCTAACTGTGGCCGTGGGGAAAATTTCATAGCCATCAAGCTCTTGCTAAGAAGTGCTTATGGGTGTTGCGCTCTTATTTCATTGCACCCTCCTTGTGTTATCTTGTTCAGTGGACTAGGCTGAGCAGACGAAGGGCCGTGCCGAACTGGGATCCGGGAATCCGTGCAAAGTCAGCTCTGGGCTGTAGCGTCATCTGGGGTTGATCTTGGGCAGCTAATCTGCCCTGGCGTCAGTTTCCTTATCTGTAACTTGGGTATGATACCAATTAGGTCAAAGGTGGTTCAGTGAGACTCTCCTGGATGAAATGCCTAGTACATGGGAGGCCCTCAGCAATGACTCGTTTCTTTGCCCCTACAAGTAGAGAGGCTGAGTCACAAGTCCTGAGGGGAGATTGCTTTCTCTTCTCTCCTTAAGTGTGTCATCTGCCCCCTCCTTCAGCTTGCACTCCCTGGGTGTGGTGAGCCCCGGGAATAATGCCGCCCTGCAAGCTGGTTGGTGGCAGAACTCCGCGGACACCTCCTTTCACGCGGTGCCCCGTGACTGGCTTGCCGCTGCCAGCAGCCAGTCTGGGCAGGTGACTTTCGGGAACCACTGGGTGGCCCCGTGGAGGGAACTGGCTGCGGGGCGAAGAGAGAGGAGCGGGTTTTGGTGGTGGCTGTGGTGCTGCGGGAAGCAGGGCCCGTCCTGGCCCCGCTGGTGCTCGGGCACTGGGGTGCAGTATGGGAGCGGCATCTGGCTGCGCCCCAGGGGTAGAATCAGAAGGCAAGGAGGGGGCTGGGAATCCTGGGGTGGGACACTTAGGGCAGGGATTCCTGGGAGCTTACGAGCCAGAGGAGCACCCTGGGGAGGTCGCCTGCTGACGGGGGTCTTGTAGAGCAGAGGAATTGACAGCAAGGTGCTAACTGACTCTCCTGTGCCATATGGCTGTTGTCTCCCTCCTGCTGGGCGACCTTCTGAAGGGCGGGGAAGCTCCTTGCAGAGTGCCCTTCACGTGGAAACATGAAGGTGTGAACTTCGAGGCCACTGTGGACTCGCTGTCTCGTTGCTGGGGCACCTCTTCCCGGGGATTCCTCCTAGCGATCTTCTTTCTCGTCGTCCGTGCTTCCACCTGTGCTTCTGTCCTTCCTGCCTCCTTCTGTGTTTCCGTCCACCCAGCCACCCTTCCACCCGGCCGTTGCCGACCTGCTAGGCCCTGGGCACCAGGCCTGGCGCTGGAGGGCGGTGGATGAGAGCCAGCAAGGCCCCTGCTCTGAAGTAGTTCCTATTCTAGTGGGCAGCTAAGCGCACACTTCAGTCGTCTTTGCGCATGCAGTACGGTGCGTGCTCTAATGGCACTCCTAACTGGGGCCCACGGGGCCATGGAGGGGAGAGCGGGTTCATCCTGGGTGGCCTGGGGCTGGTTTCACCGGAGAGTTGTTTGAATGGAGTCTTGGAGGATGAATTGTTCCTCCAGGCCAAGGGAGCCTTCAGAGCCACCATCATCCCAGGCCCCTGCTACAGAATTGAGGGGGAACTTAACCGCCTAATAAACTGTTTCTGCTCCTCTGAGCTTCCTTATGTGTAAATACAGGCAGGCAGAAAATAAAATAAAAGCAGGGGGAAAAAAAGCAGAAAATACAGATCACCTGTAATCCTGATGGCTGGGCTGCAGCCACTGCTGTCTTGCTTCCTGCTTCCGTATGGGTTTGTGTCTTGACTTTGTTCATTTCACATTATATCAAGACCATTTCCCTGTGCCATTCAAATTTTTAAAAAACTTAAAAATTTTTTAAAATGTTTATTTATTATTGAGAGAGAGAGAGAGAGAGAGAGAGACAATGTGGGGGGGGGGGCAGAGAGAGAGAGAGGGAGACACAGAATCCGAAGCAGGCTCCAGGCTCTGAGCTGCCAGCAGAGAGCCTGATGCCAGGCTCGAACTCACAAACTGCAAGATCATAACCTGACCTGAAGCGGATGCTTAGCTGACTGAGCCACCCAGGCGCCCCTTTAAAAACTTGTTTTGAGCAGCTTTTCCATAGGGAAGCATGCACCTATACTACAAAGGTACTCTGTAAGCCCTGCGTCCTTTCTAGGGGGCATGGAGCTTTGTGACGGAGAGGCCGGGGCTGTTGGTCAGGGTGTCTCCCCCAGGATGACAGCAGAGAGTGCGCGAAGCGTCGTGACCCTTAGCCACCTCAGCACTGGGGGCACTCATGTTTCCTCTTGCTTTTACCTGTTAAAACACACACACTTTTCCTGCATCTCTGGCTGTTTCCTTGTCAGGCCTTCCCCCCACCCCGCAAAGATGAGAGGAGTTTCATGCAATCTTGGTATGTTGTGTCAGATTTCTTTTGAGGAATGTTTTACCCGCTGCTACTCCACAGACCTGCTTACAGGGGCCGCTGAGACCGTGTCCTGCAGAATGCAGCAAAGCCTCCGTTGGGAGAGAAAGCCCCCAGACCAATGATGTTTTGGATGGACCAGCTTTTCCTGTGTGTTGCCTGTTTGTGCTTTGTCAACTGGTCATTTCCTTGGGGTGTTAGCAGTTTTTTTCCTCATTGATTTGTAAGATCCCTTTTGAATAACTTGTGAATTTTGCAGATGGGGGAGTGGAGAGCCCCACTGGAATGCTGTTTCAGGAAGGGACACCTCCGTTTCCATGGGGGACATTTCTTTCCAAATCTGCATCTGATTGTGGTCGCAAAATCATGTTTTGCAAGTGAATACAGGACCCCTCTCATTAATCTGGGCAGTTGCCAATTTTAAATGTTCCTGCATACTTGGTATTTGCCAAAGAAGCTTCTTTCTTCCTTTCTTTCTTCATAAGCAAATAATAAATCCTGCTAACTTCCAGGGATCAGTGTAAATGTCAGCTCTCTGGAATCCTCCCCCTGGAGCCTCCTGATTCATGGCACGGGTGGGGGTTGGGCAGACTTCTCCATCACAGCATCAGCTGCAGGTTTTAACTTAGTAGATACTTATGTCAGCATCTGTTTAATGTCTGCTTCTCCAATGGATGCGAATCTTCTTGAGGACAAGGACCAAGTCTCGTATTGCATCGTAGGTTTTCCCTAATACAGTGCTCGGAAATGGATGCTCAGAGTGGTAAAATGACTTGCGTAAGGCCACCCAGCTTGGACGAGGCTTCCACATGGCTGCTCTGAGACTTGACCAGCTGTGAGCCCACCTTTGCACTGGATTCTTCAGGAGGCTTGTACCTACAGTCAGGGCTGTGCTTTGGTGTCTGGGTGAGCAGAGCAAAGGCTGGCTGGCGTGACAAGACTTGTCCCCATGCCCCACTGGCACCGGTCATTCGGGGTTATTTTGGCTCAGTGAGGACAGCGTGAGATGTAGGGGAAAGGTTGGGACTCGTTTCCAGGTGAGTGCCAAGTGACAGCCAGCTGCGCCCTCTGCTTGGCTGCACCCGTGCCCTGTACCCGGCATGGTACCCCCAGGCCTGCCGTGGAAGGAGAAGATGCTTCCTTTGTCAAAGCTGGAGCATGAAGCTGGCTGGGAACTCTGGTTGCATCAGTCCAAGGCCCGGCCTGCGGGCAGCAGAAGCCGTGGGTGGGGTGTGCGTTTGCACTGGGGGTAGGGAGGGAGGGAAAGTGTCCACGGTGGGCAGGCCACTTCTGTGCGGGCGGGCAGGGATGCAGGAGGGGAGAGACCTACCAGCTGGAATCGGGTGCTGCGAGTCCCCGTGCTTGAGTTTGGGCATGCCAGCGCTCTCTGGGGACCCAGCCTCCGGTGGGGAAAGTGCAAGTGACGGCACTTGCTCCTGTCAGCATTCGTGGGCCATCCAGTGACTGGATGTCCGTTCCGAGCACTGAACAAGTTCCCAGGGGAGGTTCCTTTCCTTTTGTTCTCCCTCGCCCCGCTTTCATAATGGGCGCATACTGAATTTGGCAGGAAATTTCTAATACTGGGAAATCCTGAGTCCATTCAGGGAGAAGTCAAGTTGGAGTTCCACCAGCCCACAGGAAAGAGACCTGCTAGGGGGCTCAGCACACAAGCCTGGAGCCGTTCTGAGCCCCTGGGGTCCGTGCGGGGTGGTGGGGAGCAAGTCGGCTGGACGACCCAAGGTCTAATCCCAGGAGCCCTGCCCGGAGCCGTGGGGCCCTGGCCGGTGCCTGTCACTGCGTCCTCATCTGCCAAGTGGCTCAGTGGGAAAGGTGGCCGAAAGGTGCGTTAACCTAAAGGTGCGTTAGGTCTGGGGACCCCCATCTGTCCTACCCTGCTGTTTTAAAATTGCCGGTCTGTTGGAGTTTGTTACTTGTTGAAGCTGCTGGGAAGCAATGGCTGGGCCTCAGTTCAGGCCCAGCACCTCCTCGGTCTTGCCTGGACACAGGTCCAAGCTCCTGCCGATAAGGCCCTGGGAAGCTGCCGGTGCAGGGAATGTGCACCCTGGCACCCCCAGTCTTTTTGTGCTTCTGCTCCAGGGATAAGATGCCAGCCCAGGGGCGGCTGGATGGAGGTGACCCTGGCCACAGGTTGTGGCTCACTGCTTCCCGGCCCAGGGCCTGGCCTGGCTGATCCTCACCTGGGGAGCAGGCACTGCCCACCCCTACCTGATGGGAGCCAGGCTAGGCTAGGAGCCTGGAGAGGAGCGGGGGGAGGCGGGGGCATAGGTCGGCACCTGCCTGGAAGAGGAGGAGGCTGGTCTAATAGAGGGGGTGGCCTGGGAGAATGCTACAGGGCAGGAGCGCACACGGGGCTATGCGGGCGTGGAGACAGGAGCCGCTGTTGCTTGTGGTGGGGCCTGGGGGAGCCGTGTCAGAAGCCACCGCACAGATCGTAGCTTGTGTTGGAGGCTCGATTATCTGCTGGTGAACACAGGCCTTCACGGAGGGCACTGGCGTCACATTCTACATAGACAGACGCTGGGGCTGTCACTAGTGAAGAGACCTAGGCCCCAAGCGCCTTGCCTCATGTTCGCTGGACCTCAACACGGGTTTCACACTGAGGTACATGTTGGAGCCTTGAGGTTCATCTTTTAGAAGCCAGGGCCATTTTAGCAGAAGGTACACTCTGTGTGTGTGTGTGTGTGTGTGTGTGTGTGTGTGTGTGTGTGTGTAAGGTTTGGGTTCACGGTGTAGGATGATACGCCTCCTTAAGCCCAAGCTAGAACAGCTCCCCTGGCCTCATCAGCTGGGCCTGACAAGTACCTGGGCTGCGGGTGGGCTGCTCACCTCTCTAGCCTCATTTACGCCCCCTGNTAACCTACACTCTGTGTGTGTGTGTGTGTGTGTGTGTGTGTGTGTGTGTGTGTGTGTAAGGTTTGGGTTCACGGTGTAGGATGATACGCCTCCTTAAGCCCAAGCTAGAACAGCTCCCCTGGCCTCATCAGCTGGGCCTGACAAGTACCTGGGCTGCGGGTGGGCTGCTCACCTCTCTAGCCTCATTTACGCCCCCTGCCCCCCTCCCCACGTAACTCCGGCGCAGGGACTGGCCCTCCTGGCCTGCGATGCCCCTCGCGGTCCGGTTCTGGAGCTCGGGCGCCCAGAATGTGAGGAATGGCTGGGGATGCTGCCTGGGCTTGCGTTTGGTCTCAGCCAGGGTCAAGTTGTCAGGGAGGATGCAGGGGAGGGCCTCACTTGCTAAGGAAGGTGGGAGAGATGGGGGACCAGCCAGTTCTTTTATGTGCAAACCCGCCTGTCAGCTCCTGGGCCTGGAAGACCCCCGTGCAGTCCCTCCTCCAGCGTGAGGTGAGGAATTTCGAGGGGAGTGTCAGCTCTGATCTTGAGGTGCAGATTCCTGGGGACTGTCCTGGGGTCCAGGCTGGAATGACAATGCCGGTGAGCCGCAGATGCCTCCCTCCTCTCAGTGCTCCCTGGGGACGCTCTATCTGGAAGGGCTCCGCTGACCCAGTGGTGTTTTCCTGTGTCCCTATCCCCCCTCCCTGCCCCTCTGCATCCCCATCCCGCCTCCCTGCCCCCCTGCATCCCCGTCCCGCCTCCCTGCCCCCCTGCATCCCCGTCCCGCCTCCCTGCCCTCCTCTCTGCCCTCCTCTGACAGAAGCGGCCCATTGGGATGGTAATGCCCTTCCTGCTGGCCTTGGCTCCAGGTGAAAAATGAATTTTGAGGCCTACCCTTGAGGATGTGCAGTGTCATATTTTATGCAGATGCTCTGGGGGTCTGGGGCCTGGTGGGGGCGGGTGCTGACAAGGGACCTGGGAGGACCCAAGACCTTCAGAGTTGTCACCTGTCTTGGGGCGTCTCTTAAGGTGAATGTGCCAGAGGCTCTAGGTCGCCCGCCCCCTAATAAATGTCCGTGCCTGCTGCTTGGGGAGCCTAAGCTGTGCCTTCTCGGAGGGTGGGACGTTCCCCAGAAACCATTATGAGAGGAACAGATAAGGAGAGGGCATTACTCTGTGATCCCTTCCGGTCTCACGCACGAGGAGTTTTTCCTGGATTTTCTCAATGCATTTTTTTCTTATTATAAAACAAATATTTTCTTTAACAAAAAATTATGAGGCACTTCTGATGAACTGGGCAGCTGTTCTAAATCCTTTGCAAATAGTGACTCATTTAATTTAATCCCACAGCAGTCCCGTGAGGCTGCGCTGAAACAGGCTAGGCGCCCAGGGCTCTAGGCACAGGTTATAGGCTCCCAGCGGCGTGACCTCAGGGTCTGGGCCTCCACTCTGAATAGGAGACAATCAAAAAGGTTGGTTGCACCACCCAGAAATGAATGGGTCTGAGCATTTCCTGATTATGGGGTGTAATTATGTGGGTCTATATAGACACACAGTGACATGTCATTGTGTAGATGCTTTATAGTGTGTTTTACCAATTTCCCATCATTTGAATTAGGAACTTTTTTTTTTAATGTTTTATTTATTTCTGAGAGAGAGAGAGAGAGAGAGAGAGAGAGACAGTGTGAGCAGGGGAGGGTCAGAGAGAGAGGGAGACACAGAATCTGAAACAGGCTCCAGGCTCTGAGCTGGCTGTTAGCACAGAGCCCGACGCGGGGCTCGAACCCACGAACCGTGAGATCATGACCTGAGCCGAAGTCGAATGCTGAACCGACTGGGCCACCCAGGTGCCCCTGGAACTTTTTTTTTTTTTTAATGGCCCTGCATGTATATTTCTGTACCCCTGGTCCTCCTTCACGTGTTCTCATTGTTAGTGCCATGTTTTTACTTTAGAAAAATTGAGTGGGCTTTGAGAAGGACTCACAATTCCCCTAGACACACCCACAGGTGCTGCTGTGCCCCTCGTGCACGCTTTGGGGGTAGGGGGCTGCTTCCAGTGGATGGAGGTGGGTAATGAGCAGCTTCAGGCAGTGTGGTGGCAGAGATGCCAGTGACCGGGGCCTGGGGCCCAGGTTCAGGATGGGGTCCAGTGAATGAGCCCACAGTTTGCATGCGACGTATGACAGTTGATTATTTAGGCTGTCTTTAGTAAACCACGAAGCTGACATTATTCTTTACTATTACATGATAGAAGGATGCTAACGCTATCCCGTATTAATTATTTAAGTCGCCTTACTCAGTATTAACCTTTGTAGTGTTTGACTAACATCGAAAGTCAGAAGAGCAGAGATGTTTGACAATACCAACCATTTTCTGTCAGGCTTTTCTTCCTCCTGCCTTCCTGAGAGCTTGAGGATCTGTTTGTACCGTTCGTACCCTGCAGCTCCATAACCTGAAGTTCGAGAATGTTTCTCAAATTTTCCTTAATTTTTGTGTTTTAAAGTTTATTTTGAAAGAGAGAGAGAAAGTCTCTAACAGGCTCTGCATTGTCAGCCCAGAGCCTGAAGTGGGGCTCGAACTCTCTAACCATGAGATCATGACCTGAGCGGAAATCAAGAGTCGGATGCTTAACAGACTGAGCCACCCAGGCGCCCCTGTCAGATTTTACTTTATAACAGGAGGCCACAGTAGCAGCCATACTGGATTGAGTAACACCCCCTTCTTCCCCAAACTTCTTTCTGTGAGGACCTAAGAATGTGAATGTGTTTGGACATAGGGTCTTGCAGATATTTCGTTCCATCGAGGTCATAGTGGATTAGGGTGCCCCCCTCAATCCCAGGGGAGGTGTGCTTGGAGGAGAGAAGGGAGCAGCACCGAGGGAGATGCTCTGGAGAGACACGGGGGAGAGGCAGAGGCTAGTGTGGAGTAGCTGCAAGCCAGGGAAGCCA
>NW_027527525.1:1226236-1242556 GCF_008692635.1 Crocuta crocuta | reverse complement strand
AGCCCGTAAGCCCTCCCTAGCCTCCATGGGGAGGGGCCAGGCAAAGAAGGATTCCTGAATTCCTGAGACAGTCACTCACACAGGGTCAGCCCCCTTCAGAGGGGAGAAGGTGGACAGGAGGAGGAGCCCATTCCTTCTCTGTGAGTGTAGACGCTTCCTTAGTAGATAGTGCCGATGGAAGTGAGAAGAAGTATCCTGTGAAGCTGGTACCCTCATTGGGCCTGCTCTGGCTGAAGCAAACCTCCTCTTCTGCCAGAGGAACCTTCTTCTCCCCCTTACCAGCTAGGGGATCTTGAGAAAGCAGCCTAGAATCCCTGGACCTCGGCGTCATCCTTATATGTAACGGGAACATGTCTTGGGTTGTGGCAAGGATTAAATGTGATACAGGCAGAGCCCTGGTGCGTGGTTGGTGCCCTGGAATGTTAGCCCTTTTTGTTGCCACATGTGCCCCTTTTCCTGTTAACCCTGTAACTGCCTTGTCATGTCTCCCCTTCCCCCCGCCCACCTCTGCCTCCACCCAGTGACCGGAAAGGGTAGGAAGCCCATAGGTCGAAGCTGAATCCATTCCTGTCCTCTCAGACTGACCTCCCATCCCCGTGTAGGTGGGTCGCGTCACTGTGCCCTGTCTACCGCCTCCACAAGGAAGAAAAGACAGTAAGAGACAGCAGAAATGGGACATGCATAGAGGTGGTTACGCTGGTGGGGGGGGCTCGCTCGGCCAGGGCACACCAGGAGCTGTGTGTTGGAAATTGGCGCTCTGCAGCAGATGGCCCCCATCTATGTTTTAGCCTCGTGTTAGCGCCCACAACCTTCTGCTGATTGGGTGCCAGGAGGGCTCCCAGGGACCGCAGACCTCGGCAGACCTCAGGATGAGTGGGGATGGGGGGCAGCGACATGAAAACTTGTATAACGAAACAGACGTTAGTCAAAGAGGAACGAGAACCCTCCCATCCCCGCCCCGACACTGCCACACCACCTCTGTGTTGGGTCATGCAGATCATTGCGGGGGAAGAGTTTTGGGGAAGCGTTGACTTTGAGCCTCTGCCATATGCACAGCGCTTGTTTTGCAGTTTAAGAAATTTGGTGTCAGAGAGGTTACTTTGGTTCTGTGGCCCTTTCCCATCGCAGGGGAAGAACGTGCACTGCCCCTTGTCCCTGTGGCCTGGCTGGTGAGTTCACGGGGCTGGGGGCAGGGCCAGGTAGATTGGGGTGAGCAGCGCGCAGGCTGCTTCCTGCGGCGGGTGTGCATTTGGGCGGCTTGTTGCAGGAGCTGGCTGTGCGGGCCTCCTGGTGCCCAGGACCCCCGACCTTCATCTGTCCCTTGGCAGGAGTCCGCGAGAATCCGCTGCAGTGTCTGACTGCCCCTCAGTGCGGGCAGGATACCTGTCATGCAGAGAAAATGATTGGGATGCAGCTCTTTGGTGCTTTTGAACGTGTAGCCACGAGCTGTTCTGGTACCTGGAGAAGAATGTCCACAAGTTCTAGTGTGAGATGCTGATTCAAAAGCAAGCAAGCAAACAAAAAAACCCCGACCAAGCAAAACCTCTGTATTTTTTATGGATTGTATTTAAAATATACGCTCCTTGAAAAACAACCTCAACCACTACAGGATTTCAAAAGTAGCAGGTGACCTTTTCCTGTAATGCCGTCACTGCCCTTTGGCAGAGACCATTAATGGAAGGAGTCAGAAAACACGGGTTTGGAACCCTCGCTTGACCGTTTCCATTTCCAAAGGTCCCACGTGAGGGAAAGGACCTGCCACCCCTGTCTGCCATCGTGGGAATCTGGGGAGAGACTTGATGAAATTATGTCCAGGGCTGTCACCGGTCCTGTGTGGGCTCAGTTACATTTCTTGTCCCCATTCCCGCCCCTTTGCTCCTGAAATTCTAGGAACCCAGACCCGGGAGCGCGGAGTGTCCAGAACAGTCCTGTGCGGTGTCTGATCTGCTCCCGGCTGCACGGCTGAGCGGCTGTCCCGGCCGCACGGCTGAGCGGCTGTCCCGGCCGCAGTCTGCTCTCTCTGCTCGCCCGTGTTGGCCAGCTCGGCTTCCCTGCCCGGGTTAGTCAAGGACAGGGAGCAGCAGACCTCCAGCCGGCAGTGCCTGTGGCATCTGGAGACCTGGGTCTGCCTCTGGCCTCGGGTGTGTCCCCCCAGGGAAAGGCAGGCAAGTTCAGGCTGAATACACATACACGCTCCTCCTTGCAGACTCTCGAAATGCCCGTGACACATACCTTGTTTCCCTTTTATTCATTCACCTGCACCGCCTGAGTGTATGTGGCAGTGAACTAACTGAAGGACGGCACTTTCTCATCCTTAACTCATTTGGAAAACGGATAGGAAGGAGACCCCTTTTAATTTCTGGAAGCGTAGGGAATATGTTTATCATTCCGGAGCATTGTTGGCTGCTGGGAAATGCCGGTGGTTAATGTTCATGTATTGAGCTGCCGGTGGCGGGGGGAGGTAGTAATATTGGCTGATATTTATTGAGTCTTTCTGTGTGTGAGGGGCCCGCCATGCATTTTGCATGGATTATCTCATTTTATCCTCCCGGCCGGCCCTGTGAAGTAAGGGCAGTTGTTAATTTCAGAGGAGGAAGGCAGACCTTCAAAATGCTCACTAAGCCTCCTGGGGTGCTCAATGAATAATGGAGGCAGAATGCAGAATCCAGAAACCCTGTTTCCCTTCCAGAATCTTGGAGCCTGTCTCTGCTCCACTCCCTCGAGGAATCCGGTGATTCAGCATCGTCGTCCACTTTTCTTTTGGAATCTTTCTGCCATCTCTTCCTTGAAACAGTCTCCATCGTTCTGGCTGAGTACTGTAAGCAGCACAGGAAATGAATATCCGGTGTGAATGTTAATCGAGCATCTGCAGCGGTGGGTTCTGGGAGGTACAGAATTTAAGGATGGTACGTACGGTTGCTGTCCTTGGGCCAGGGCTACATGGAAATGATAGTTCAGTGTGGGGCCGGGGATATGGAGAAAATAAGGCCTGCATGCTTTCAGAGCACCCCAGTTCTGAATATTGGGTGGCTGGGCGGAGTGGATGGGCCAGAGCTTGGAACTTAAGATCCATATCATGTCCGTCACTACACCGTGGGAACACTGGGGGAAGGGCAACAGCGGATTCAGCTGTGAGTCACAGAGAGATGACGAGAGAACAGGGAAGGCTGCACAAGAGGAGGGAAAGGGCTTTGCAGGATGAGTAGAAGTTCGCCGAGAGGGCTGACCGGTTAGAGGCACAGCAGTAGCAGAGACCAGAAGAGGGTCAGTGAGTGACATGCCCAGTGTGGCCAGAGTGCAGAGGTGGTTAGAGCTGAGGCTGAAAGTTTAAGAGCGTGGACCGTGGGGCTTTAGTCGCGGTTCATCTTATTACCCCTGTGTCATTGGTGTCGTGGTTTTGTCCCCTGTATGATGGGACAGGCTGGGACGCTGAGTGCATGCTGCCCCAACCTGAGCCCTGTAACGTTAGCTGTGGACATCACCTCTGGCCTGATGGTGAGGCCATGACTAATCCTGCAGGTCTGAGACAGGGAAGGGATGTGATTACATGTGTCGGGTGACCCTGTCCCTTCCGAAAGGAAGGTCTCCTGCTGGCATATGCCCGGCGCTGCGGGCTCTCACTGTGCGTGTCTCTCTGGACGTGACCCTCTGGGTGCCTGCGTGCGTACAAGAGAGGGGCCAGGAACGCGGAGCTGTGTCGAGCGTGCGGAGTGCCCTGTGGGCCTGGTGAACAGAGAGCTCTGGGCTCCAGTCATGGTCACATCTTTCCGTCAGCTCGCCATGTGACTGTGGAGAGTCCCACGTGGTCCCCTCCTCCGCCCCCTGAATCTGGTTTTCCTCCACTGTTAGCACTGGTGGCAGCCAGGGGCCACAAGGCTGCGTGCTCCCTGGGCTCACGAGGCTGCGAGCTCCCTGGGGCCCACCGAGGCTGCGTGCTCCCTGGGGCCCACGAGGCTGCGTGCTCCCTGGGGCCCACGAGGCTGCGTGCTCCCTGGGGGCCACCGAGGCTGCGTGCTCCCTGGGGGCCACCGAGGCTGCGTGCTCCCTGGGGGCCACGAGGCTGCGTGCTCCCAGGGGCCCACGAGGCTGCGTGCTCCCTGGGGGCCACCGAGGCTGTGTGCTCCCTGGGGGCCACCGAGGCTGCGTGCTCCCTGGGGCCCATGAGCCTGCGTGCTCCCTGGGGCCCACCGAGACTGCAGGAGCACAGGAGGCATGGCCAAGGGGGCAAGTACTGAGGGCTTAGTACTCTGGTCCTTTTCTTTTCTCCTTTTCCGTTTCCTTCCTCTCCTCTAAAGCACCTTACATTTTCAAAGTTTAGAGAGCACATATTCCTTTTCTCTAGGTTCTAGGTTCCGCTCGGTCTAGATCGGGGTCCCCAGGTAAGCCCCCTGGTGGGCCCTGGCTGCCCATCTGCAGGATACAACACAGGACAACCTCCAAGGGGTGGGTGAGGACAGCCCAAGCCCCTGGGTGTCAGGAGCCCTGTAGGGACACAGAGGGCATTGGTGATGGTCTCTGGCTCAGGGCAGGTCATGGTCTCTGGCTCACGGCACTCACGTCAGGCTGCGTGCTCACTCCTAGGACGGGGCTTCTCCACCCCTGCGTCAGCCCCCAGCCCCCATCCCCCGGGGACCTGTGGAGCACACCCCAGCCTAGGCCTGCCGACCGGCGTTGCCGTGGTGGACTGTGGGTATCTGTACTGGAGGAGGCCCCCCGGGTGAGTGTTAGAGACACGGGCGTGGGGCCCCCTGGGCCAGAGAAGCCAGTTGTGCTCCTGTTGCCCTGAAGGAGCTTGGCAGACATGAATAATTCACACACACACACACACACACACACACACACACACACACACACACACACTGTTGTTTAGGGTGTGTGTGTGTGTGTGTGTGTGTGTGTGTGTGTGACATCACCATGAATGCCGGAATGCCACCCAGTTCCCACGGAGCTCTGGACACTTGAGTTCCCTGTCAGGCTTCTTTTCTGAACTACTGTTCTGACATGTTTTTGGTGAATTTTAATTTCTGCTGCTTATTTATTGCACTTGTTTGCTCTTCTCCCCTCCCTCCTGTCTCCTGTCTTCCCCTAGGTAGCCTTTGCGTTGCCCGTATACTCTGTGTGGCTCCTGACCCCCAAATGCTGGTGAGATGGGAATAGTGGAGTTCACCTTCGGGGGGGAGGGTGCTGGCGACAGCAAAGTGCGAGCCGCTAGGCTTCCGCACGGCGGTCCCGGGCAGAGTGACGCGGCTCCCTCCCTGCCTGGTGCACTCGGGGGGCAGCCTGGCGGCATGGACTTCATGTGCCCTGTGTTTACCTGTTGGTTTTCTGTTCCGTGGTCTCTTCTTCCCGCCCCACCCCCTCTGCTTTGAGTTTTGCCCACAGCTCCAGGGACAAGGTAGATGGCCCGAGTTTACTTAGTGACATGTGCCTGTGTGGCTTGAAGTAAGACCGGTTTCTGTAAAGTCAGAAGTGCATTCCAGAGTCAGAGCGTGACCTCCCCGGAAGCCCAGCTAATCCAGGTTTTAAAGAGCTTTTGGAACAAAGGTGGTGATTATGGGATGTGGGAGCTGTGGGGTGTGGGAAAGGGCAGGTACAGCACGGTCGCCAGGTGGGGAGCTCTGTGTTGAGGAATGGAGCTTATGGCCCCAGAATGTGACCCAGGTGCTCAAGGGAGGAGGACTTGGTGCAGTGCTGGACCCCGCGGGAGCGTGCGGCTGACGGTCCTGGACTCCACTCCACCCCCTGGGAGTGGTGTGACATTGGGCAAGGGGCCTGCTCGCCATTTCTCCCCATTTCTGTAATTTTGGGACCCGACTCCTGACCCTTGGGTTGTGATCATTAATGAGGATTAAGTGGGGAAATAAAAGGGATCTCTTTTGTGCTGGGCAATTAGTAAATGCCGCTTTCATCCCTTGCCCCAACCCTGAGCATCCTTGCCCTTCTTCTCAATTTGCATACCTCTCGGCCCATGTGATCCGTCCGTGGAAACGGCCGCAGTCCTGCGTGGAGCTCCCTGACGGTCCAGGGCACGCGGACATCAGCTTGTTGGTGTAGTCCAATGTGGCTTCTCATTGACACATTTTCTTAAATGAGATGTGAAGCTTTTTGCAGACAGGGCCCCATGGGAGGTCTTGGGTTTCCTTCAGAGTTCCTTTCTGGGAGAACATCCACGCTCTGGGGCTTTTCTTCCTCTGAGTCTTGGAGGGAAGGTCCTGCTGTTCTGTGAGCTGCCTCCTCCAGTCATCCTTCTGTGGCTCGTGGCTCGGGTCCAGGGCACTTTGCCCCCTTTGTTCATGGGCATCTGATGACCTTTCCCTGAGGGATTCTGTGGGCAAAGGCAAACAAAAGGAAAGGGGGGGGGGAACCATTCCCAGGCCTGAAGTTTTGTTATTTGTAGAAGGAGAGCATTCATGACTTTTCTCAGCTCATTGCAGTATCGGAATCACCTTCAAGCTGTAGAGGAGTTGGCTGTGCGCCGAGTACACGGAAGGCTTTCTTTTATTGAGGACCTACTACGTGAGAGGGCGTCACACAGGCCAACTGTGATTTCCCTCAGCTCTGCGAGGCAGGGCGCATTTGGCGGACACGGATGTGGGTTCAGGAAGTGGAACTCCTAGTAGGCGTTGGGTCTGTTTGTCTACGGAGCTCTGGTCACCGCTTGGCGAAGCATCCGCTCCCCTGCCGTCTGTCTGCTTGCCTCTGTCTCTCTGTCTCTCGCTTAAAATTGCTGTTGCCCTTCCTCTCTAGCCTGGTCTACGAATGACACAGAAGGTTATTGTGAGGGAACCCAGGGACCTGTCACAGGGACAGTCGTCTCCCTGGATCTGACAGGGACCTCCGTCCTCGTGGGCCTGTAGGACCTACATGCTCCCTGGCCCTGCTCACACGGGTTTCCCTCCCACTTGTGGGTGGGGAGGGGCAGTCAGGGCTCACGTGGCTTTGGGGACACTACCTCCCCATTCCCGTCATGGTGGCCCTGAGCCAGATGGGGAAGACGTCACACCTCCAGGCCACGGACAGACGCTCTACCCCTCTGATGAGGATCCACCTGGCGAGGCGTGTCCTGGGCAATGTGGGGCACCTCCTACTGGAGAAATAGCGAGAACTGGGATTTACTGACAGGCTTGGGCCTTTCTGTTCAGAGTCTGGTTGTGGATGTTGTCAATGCCTGGGGAGCCTTTGTGCGTTGACCCTTCCAGCAACTAGCTCTTGCTTCCCCATCTCTGTCTTCTGGAACCTTCTTAACCTGTCACCCTGCCCCCAGTCTTTCCTACATAACCCTTCTGTGGCAGGACAGCCTATGGTTAAACAAAAAGGCTCTGGAGGCAGAAGCGTGGGGCTCAAATCTCAGCCCCCTCTTTGCCTACCCGTTCTCATTTGGACATGGGTTTCACACGGCACAGCATTGTTGAGGTGACAAGACTTCATACAGCCAGTGCCCTTGGACAAGCCTTGGACGAGGTTGCTTCTGCTCTGAGATGCAGGAGCCTCTCACATTCAGTATGTCCCAGCCTCTCTTTCTCTGCCCTGGCTCCTGCCACCCCACTGTCACCCCTGGACATCACCCAGCATGTTCACTTACGGACGCGTACTGTCTCCACTTCTCTGGGGATAGCCTGGCAGCTCCCTGCAGGCAGGGTCCTATCTTTCTTGATTGATGTGATTTCCAGCATTATTCCAACCAACACTTATTTTTTTTAATGTTTTTATTTTTTGAGAGAGAGAGAGAGACCGAGCACAAGTTGGGGAGGGGCAGAGAGAGAGAGGGAGACACAGAATCTGAAGCAGGCTCCAGGCTCGGTCAGCACAGAGCCCATGTGGGGCTAGAACTCATGAACTGCAAGATCATGACCTGAGCCGAAGTCGACATGTAACTGGCCGAGCCGCCCGGGCATTCTTCCAGCCAGCACTTAGGAAGCTCATGTCGAGTTCCCAAGCACCGTACAGGGCTTCTGGAGCCTGGCCCAACCTGAATGCTAGCATTTTTAAAGACTGGCTCTAATCAGCGTCCTTGGAGCTGTGAGCAGGGCTCCGTTACAAGTGCAGGTGATTGTACGTGGCCGTGGGAGGGCTCATTCTGGGTGGGCTCCCTTGCCCCTCCTGTGTAAGCCCGGGGTGTCTGGCCCGGGATCGTCAGACTCACTAACACTAGTGAACGGGCCTGGGTTCACTCTGCACCTCTCCAGCCTGACTGGTGAGAAGAGCAGCCATATCCTGTTGCATCCAGGATGCGCCATGTGAGTTGTGAACCCACTGGGGGCAGCTGTGTGTGAGGTCCTTATATACAGTCTCTCATCCACGTAGGAACCCCAGAGGACATACATTTCGATTCCTTAGAGAAACACTTAAATTTTTTTTTGATGTTTATTTTTGAGAGAGACAGAGAGAGAGAGAGACAGAATGCAAGCCAGGGAGGGGCAGAGAGAGAGAGAGAATCTGAAGCAGGCTCTAGGCTCTGAGCTGTCAGCAGAGTCTGACATGGGGCTCAAACCGACGAACCGCGAGATCAAGACCTGAGCCGAAGTCTGACACTCAGCCGACTGAGCCCCCAGGTGCCCCGACAAAGAAACACTGTTACAGAACGTATGAGGTGTGCCCACGGCTAGTGGCTGACCACAGCATTGCGATTCATCCCCGGTTTGTTTTGCCTGCAAAGCCCAATCTTGGCCCCCATCCTCTGACTGGAGAATCGGGGGTGTGCCGGGGGAGCGGGTGCTGGGAGGCTGGGGGATTCCGGAGCAGCTGACCGGTGTCTTCCCAGCACACGTGGAGGAGAAACTGAAATGGAGCGAAAATCGAGTCTGTCAGCGGGACGGCTGCTGCCACTTGCTCCGGGAGCACGTCTCCTTGGTTTCTCTTTGCAGGATGGACAGGCCCGGCTCTCGGGTATCACGGATGGAAGCTGAGCACGGCCCGAGGAATTGCTGCGTCCCCCTTCATCAGGGAAAGAGACAGTGGACCCCTCTTCTGTGGCATCTGTGTTGAGGAAAGAGGCAGCGGGCACGCCCAGAGTTGGGGCACTTTCCAGACTGCACCGTCACGGCCGAGAACGGCTGTTATCGGCTTTGGCCAGAGCCGTGCCCGCGGCTGGCCTTCAGAGGCGCCCGAGGCAGCATCTGCTGAGTCGTGTACCACAGGACTGCTCACTGTTGCAAGAGAAGACAGAGAGGACAGAGAGCGAGCGAGAGCGAGTGAGCGCGCACACCCTCAGAGTCCAGGGGACCCGGCTGTGGAAGGGAGACAGCAGGCAGCCAGGCACACCACCGACACGCGTCCCCCCATCTCCCACCACGGTTCCCTCACATGCGGTGTCGGGGACCACTTGACCCGACTTCTATGCAGCCTGTGCCCTGTACCCCTGCTCACCATTCTGAGCCAACCCGGGACACCCGGAATCTTCCAGCTACCAGAACATCCCTGTGTGGGTCTGTATTTAAGGGGTGCTGGTGTACAAAGGTGCTTTCTCTCTTTCTCTCTCTGTCTCTGTGATGGGGAGGAAATAGAGGCAGCCTATGTCTTGTTTTTCTTCAAAATGCCTACTGCAGGGGTCAGCTGGTGGAACTGGGGGAGTCAAGAGGGAAATGACATAGTTGGGGCTGAAGGAAATGACATATTAGGGCCTGACGGCACCCGGAGGCAGTGGAGGAGGAGAGTTGGGCCGAGGGGCCGGGGCGGGAGCGGTGCTCTCTCATGGGGCGCTTGCAAGCCGAACTCTGAACGCCGAGTCACCAGGTCAGGACATGTCTCTTTGCCACGCGCTCCCCTAGGTGCCCTCGGGGGCAGGGCCCGCTGCATCCGGAGGGGCAGGAGGGCTGGTGGGTGCCGGGGCCCGGGCCTGCGGTGTGCCAGTTGCACACTTTCTCAGGAGACGTGAGGAGGATGTTAAGCAGGCTGTGACAGGCGTTCGATGATGCGTCTCTCTCAGCACCCGGGCCGCCTGGCCACGTGTGTGTGCGGCCCGCACCCCGGTGAACAGGATGTCACCCGTGTTTCTGGAGCCAGTCCTGATGCCTTCTGGTCACTAACTGTCCCTTCCCCCTCACTCAGGACCCCCTCACTCAGAATCACCTAGTCCTGACTTCTCACAGCATGGATTAGTTTAACCTGCTTATGTGTTTAATATAAATAACACCGTCAGGCTCTCCCTGGAGTGTGGCTTTTTTCACTCAGGCTTATGTTTGTGGCTTGTTCTCATTGCTGTGTAACAATGTAACAGTGTAACATTCCTGTCTGTGTGTGTGTGTGTGTTTGTGTGTGTGTAATTCTTTTTTCATGTTTACTTTTGAGAGAGAGACAGAGTGAGAGCAGGGGAGGGGCAGAGAGGGAGGGAGACACAGAATCCGAAGCAGCTCCGGGCTCTGAGCTGTCAGCAGAGGGCCCAATGTGGGGCTCGAACCCACAACCTGTGAGATCATGAGCTGAAGTCAGACGCTTAACCTACCGAGCCACCCAGGCGCCCCTGCATGTGTCCCTTCTACTGTTGACGGACACTTGTGCAGTGTGAGGTTTGGGGTTGTTATGAATAGTGCTGCCAGCAGCATCCAAAGGCGTATCTTTCTTTCTCTTTCTCTTTCTTTTCTTTTCTTTTCTTTTTTTTTTAAAGTTTACTTAGAGAGAAAGAGAGTGAAAGCAGGGGAAGGAAGAGAGAGAAGGAGAGAGAGAATCTCAAGGAGGCTCCGTGCCATCAGTGCAGAGCTATGAGGGGCTCAGTCTCACGAACCACGAGATCATGACCTGAGCTGAATCCAAGAGATGGATGCTTGATGGCCGGAGCCACCCAGGCGCCCCCAAGACATTTCTGTGAGTTTACACGCGGGTGCAGAGCTGCTGGGCCACAGGACATACATCCGTTCAGTTTCCGTGGATACTTCCAAACCAGTGTCCCAGATCATCTGTCCAGCGCCGCGTGAGAAGCCAGCGTGTTGACCGACTCTTATCTTTTGGCCCGTTGGTTACAGCAGAAGCAAACGCCTTGAACGGAATTACGTAGCGGAGGAAATGAAAATGCTCCCCAAACAGGGAGACGTTACTGTTGGGTGATGTGACAGGGTCCGCTGTGCTGGGCTCCGAGTTCTTGCGGGTGAAGCCCGTGGCGGGGCGGGGCTGCCCCTCCTCCGGGAGGGTCCGCAGCTTGGCTGCAGTGAAACCCAGCAGACCATGTGATAATGCTTCCCCAGGTGACAGAGCTTTAATGTGCTTGTCCCCAACGAAACGCACTTGGCTCCAGCCTTGCCCGTGGGCCTCTGTAAATATTTAACAGACTGTGTCCCTCGCCCTCTACCCTGCCATTGACTGGGGCTGATACCGCAAGTCACTGCCCCTCCCGCTGGAAGCAGCCTCTCTCAGCCCCCAGGACCCCGGCCCTGTCATTCTGGTGCCCCACCGCTGCTGGCTGCTCCTCGGGCCGGCAGCTCTCGGCGGTACCTGTGGGAGCTGAGGAGCGGAGGTGAGGAGACCCAGGACAGGCTGCATTCCACTCACGGGAGGCCTCATTCATTTGCAAAACAAAATAATGACTAATTGAGCACTTAATATGTACCCAGCAACATGCCAAGTGCTTTATGGTGATTCTTTCTTTCCCTTTCTTTTTTTCTTCCTCCGTTCCTTCCTTCCTTCCTTCCTTCCTTCCTTCCTTCCTTCCCTCCCTCCCTCCCCCCTCCCTCTCTCTCTCTCTCTTCTCTCCTTCCTTCCTTCCTTCCTTCTTTCTCTTTCTTTCTTTCTTTCTTTCTTTCTTTCTTTCTTTCTTTCTTTCTTTCTTTCTTTCTTTCTTTCCTTCCTTCCTTCCTTCCTTCCTTCCTTCCTTCCTTCCTTCCTCCCTCCCTTCCTTCCTTCATTTATTTTGAGAGAGAGAGAGAGAGAAAACAAGTGGGGGGGGGGCACAGAGGATCCGAGGGGGCCTCTGTGCAGACAGCAGAGAGGTGTGATTTGCCCCCGTTTTACAGGTGAGGAAACTAAGGCTGAAAACCATTTTCCCCAAGTAACATAGCTAGTAAATTTATTAGTTTAACTTTAAATGTCTTAACCACTATCCTGAATTTCTCTTAGGGGCTCATATTTAGTTACTCAAAATCCCTTTAGAACCTGTCTTTCTCTTGAGTGTAAATACTGTGTCAGGGAAACACTTTGTCAGGTGGGTTTGAATGGGACAAGAGGAGCTCACCCTGTGACCCCTGGTCACCGAAGAATGCTTAAAACAGAGGACAGAGCCCCGATGGCACGGTTGCTGTGAATCATAGTCCCCCAAAAGATGTCTGTGCCCTGGTCCCAAGGACTTGTGAGGATGTTTCCTTACACGTGAAGACAGACTTGTAGATAGGCCTGAAGTTCTGGACTGTGAGCTGGACGATGATCTCGGGTCATCTGGATGGGCCCTGTATCATCACAGGGGTCCTTGAGAGTGGAATGAGGAGGCTGACGGGTTGGAGAAGGGGGTATACAGGTGGGTCCAGGGTCCGAGAGATGCTGTGGTGCTGTAGTGAAGATGGAGGAAGGGAGCCCTCAGCCGAGGCATCCGAGAGCCGCCTCTGGAAGCTAGAAAACGCCAAGGAAAACGATTTTTCTAGAGCGTCCACCAGAAAAAACCCTGCTAACACCTTGATTTTAGCTTGGTGACCCCGTGTTAGACCTCTGACCTCCAGAACCCTAAGATCATGAATTTGTGTTGTTTTATGCAACCACATATTTGAAAATTTGTTACTGCAGGAAGAGAGCGGTTGCTGTTAGTGACCATGGCTGTCATGGTCAAGGTCATGGGCTTCAGAGCCGGACTGTCTGCTTTCAAAGCCTTGTTGTATGGTTTTTCTAGCTGTGTGACCTTGGGCAGGTTGTTTGACCTGTCTGGGCCTCACGTTTCTCACCTCTCAAACTGGACGAGAAGAGTCTCTAACAGATAAAGTTGTGATCAGGACTAAACGCAGATTCTGTGCATGTGAGATGCCTGGTAGTAAGTTTGAGGTCCAGTCGCTCCAGGTAGGCGTCCTCAGAGGTAACACAGGGCAGCAGATCAGGGCCCACACTCGGGAGAAGGCTGGCCTCTGATTCAGGCTCTGCTCGTACCGGTTGGGACACAGGTCCTTGCGTGTGCCTCCGTTTCCTTATCTGGAACAGAGAGGCGGGAGTCCCAGAGTCCCAGATTGGCTGGGGGGCCAGAACTTCTAGCCGGGCGAGGGGTAGGCACTCCTCTGCAGGGCAGTGGCTGGGTGGCAGCCACCATCCAGCCCGCAGCCCTCTGCATCCTGGGGCCATGCGTTCTTCAGTTGCCTTTAGAATAACTTCAGGCCACTGTGCTGGGGAGGCAGGAGTATCTCCAGGAGCTAGAGCAGGCCTGGGTACCTAGCGGGCGGTCAGTAGTGGCTGCATATGTGAATAACCAAAGGGACAGGCCTCAGGCCCTGCCCCGAAGAAGCTTGCAGTGCAGGCAAGGCCTGGAGCGGTGCCAGAATGTTGCGGTTGTCTTGAAAAAGAAACCAAACAAAGAGCTCCTTCCTACCAGCTGAGCCCACACCGCCTCCGCTCCCGGCCAGGACCTCGCAGCCGTGCAGGGGACTCAGGGCTGTGCCTGGCTGGCCCCACGCTCAACGCTCTAAACTAGCCGCCGACTCCTTCTTGTTTGTTTTCTCCTCATCTTTATAATGGATGCACCCTCTACCCTCTCAGAGTAGTTCTGGGGAGCCCGAAGTGGCAGAAAGTTCTGGATCTGTGAGGTCTTTGGTGCCTGTGTGAGGGGACACTTCCCTGAGGGCCCCGGGCATCCTGCCTCATGTCTGTCTGGGCATCAGAGCTGCAGGGCATTATTTTTGGCGAGCTCCCCTCTAAGTATATGAGGGTCAAACGCAAGGAAGAATGACATGACTACTGCCCTAGGTCCATGATCCTAACAAGATTGATTTTTCCTTTTCTCATCCGCAGGCCTGATCTTTGGTCCAGAAAGGAATTACAAAGATGCCCCTCGTGACGGCTGTGCCTGTCGGTCGTGTGGGCCTTCATTCGAGGATTTTCTGAGCCTCATGGATTTACAGTGACGTCCAGCTGCCTGGGGAATAATGACGGTGAAGCATTCTCTGGAATTACCTGCACCCAGCACCTGTCTGGATGCTAATGGCGGTTTTAAGGATGGCCGTGGCCGAGAGCCGGGTGGATCCCTACAGCCTGGATGCCCCTGGGGGACAGAGGACCACCGCTTCCTGTGACGGCCGAGAGCTCTGTCCTTATCTCCACATGAATGTTCGGTTGGGTCTCTGCCAGTCCCACCGGGGCCTCCCCGTGACACAGAAGGCCTCCTCCTCGTGCACACATGCTCCGCCTGTTCCGTCCGGTGTTCACCTGGGCTTTAGGTGACACTGGCCCGGCTGGCAAGAGAAGTCGCTGTGATGGAGCCGCTTCTCAAGGGGAGCTGGCGTTCAGTGGCTCCCTCCGCGTGTCTGCCTGGGTGCTGGGCGTGGAGGGCGACAGAGGGAGATAGCAAGGAGCGTCCCAGGAGCCACTGCTGTTCCCTGTGCAGATGTCGTCATGCCTGTGTCCTACCTCGCCTGATTTCCTGGTTCGTGTGCCTGTCTATGCCCGCCAGACCACAAGGGCCTCAAAGGCCGAGGCTTCTTCCTCGCGAAGTGTGTTTTGAAGACCTAGCACCTTGCCTGGCACAGAGTGTCTCTGGCTGCAGAAAGGGCACTCAGGGATGCAGACACCGAGGGTAAATAGGGACAGAAGGCACGGCTCGGTGCTTAGAGTGAGAAACACGCTGCTGAATGTTTGCCGACGCGCGTGCACCCAGGAGGCCTGGGTTTGCCTCTCTGAGCCGTCCCTGCTGTGTGGCCGGGGCCGAGGGGCTGCTGCGTGCCCTTCCCTTCTCCGCTAAGTGGAGGTGACGTGTGCCACCGTCTTTCGCCTGGGTCGTGTTGAGGATCACACAGCAGAGGCTCGCGATGACCCCCAGCACGGTGCCCGGCACACGGCAAAGGCTCAGCACATGGTAGGGTCACTGCTGGTGCGGGGAGGGCTCCTGCGGAGGCTGGACCATTGTTTGGGCCTTGACCCAGAGCCGGGTGGGCCGTGCTGGACTTCACACTGGGTTCGGCAGGTTGGCGCGGACAGTTGATGGAAGGTCACGGTTGCCGGAGCCCATGGGAAGGCCCAGCGGTGAGGCGGTAGCAGGCCAGGGAGGGGAGCCTAGTGTCTGGGTGCAGGGGCGAGCGCCAGGCTGGTCATGGCAGCGAAGGCCTGTGGCGGTTCCGCAGTTGACAAGCCGACTCTCTGTGACATTGGTTACGCTGAGGGACGTGGCCTTAGCATCGGGCTGCCCACAGGAGGACGGCGGCTCAAACAGCCAGTGCCCCGAGTGCAGGCCACCTGGGCCACCTGGCACTTGGGTGGCAGGACCGCACTGGGCGGAGCCCGGGCTCGGTGTCGATGGAGCCCCCGGGTCTGCTCCTGCCCGGTGGCCCTTGTCAGCCTGACGTTCCCTGACCTCCTCCTGGAAGTCGTGGCCTCTGATTATTCCACACTGTTCTCAGCCAGCGCTCCGAGGTGTGTTGTAAGCTGCTGTTCACTCGTGCAGGCCCTTCTCCTGCCCCGGAAAGCAGTCTGTGAGGTCAGGAAACAGGCTTGCCCCACACAGCTGGCCTCTTCTTTCTTGTGTCTCGCTTGCTCACAGCAGAGTGACTCTTAGTGCTTTTATTTCGGTTTTCCTGGAGAGGACAGACAGAGGAAGGGAAGCGTTCTCTTTCTGAGCATCTGTCTAACTCAGTCAGCCAGCAGCCCCACTAGGTGGGCAGTGGTGTGCCCATTGTACAGCTGAGAGTGGTGGGGTTTCGTGGGTAACTCACCTGAGGTTCTTTCTCCAAGGGGATACTGAGCAGGAAGCCAGGAGCTGCCTGCTGTTCTACACCGAATCGGGCCAATTCAGCGGAAGGGTAGAGTCTCTTTATTCCCTCGGGGTCTTTAGAAAGGTGTGTGTGTGTGTGTGTGTGTGTGTGTGTGTGTGTGTGTGTGTAGCACTGCCCACTGCAGAATGCTCTTGGGCTCCTCAGAACTGGGTGCCCTCTTTGTCCTCAGGTAGAGATAGACTTTCTCAGACCCCCTCCTGTGTGGTCGGGTTTGCGGCCAGCCCGAGGGGGCCTGTGCCCTTGGGTGAGCGGGCATTTGCAGCCCCGTGTGATGGGTGTCGTGCCGGGAGTACCAGGGCCTAGCAGGGCAGGGGGAGGAGTCGTGCAGGGAGGGGGCTGGAGAGCGGGGAGGGCAGGGAGGCTGGGCTGGGCGTGCACAGCTGCCCTGGGGCGGCCGGGCCTCAGCTGGAAGAGTGAGTTGGGAGGACCGAGGCACAGC
>NW_027527525.1:1218266-1226085 GCF_008692635.1 Crocuta crocuta | reverse complement strand
TTCCCCCCGCCCTCCCGCCCTGGCACCTGGGGCCCCACTCCCCGCACGACCCACCTCTCCTTCTCTCGGTGGCTCCAAGAACAGACCCATGGTGGCGGCCTGGCTCACCGCCCGCCTCTCCCAGGAGGACCGGGATGGCTCTGCCCCAGGAGACGGCTCGGCCACACTGGGAAATGAGACTCAGCCTGGCTCCTCCTTTTTGGCTGCCGAGTCCCGGCCCCACGTGTGCAGTGTGGTGCCCTGTGGACGCCGGCCCGGAAATTACCACCGTGTATCAAAGCCACGCTGTGTGCGGGCACGTGGGAGATACTGTTCCATTTCAACTCCGGGTGGGCCCGTGGGGTCAGCGCCGTTCGTGTGGTGTTTTACTCTCCAAGCACCTGGAGCACGGAAGGGCCAAGCAGGGCTCCCCGGGGCACAGGGCAGGAAACCGGAGCCACGGGGCCTCCCTGCTGGGAGCTAGAGACACGTTTCTGCCTTCCTCTTGTCTCCTGGTGACTGTGTGATCTCAGGCAGATTACCTCCCTTCTCTGGGCCTTCATACCCCTTACTGGTGGCGAAACGGTTCAGTTTCTCTTCTAAGCCCAGACAGTCGAGAGTGAAAGCGGGACTGTAACGCTTGCTGTGGGATGACAGGTGTAAACCAGGTTGTTTCTGGGTGTGTCAGGCCCAGTGGCCCCTGGACTTGCTCGTTAGGTGGTGAATGGTGCGACTGGTTCGCTGCTAGTCTCGTGCAGGTCCCTGTGCTTGTGCTGGTTATGCTGCTGGTGCTGCTGGTGCTGGTGCTGGTGCTGGTGCTGGTGCTGGTGCTGGTGCTGCTGCTGCTGCTGCTGGTGCTGGTGCTGGTCTTGGTGCTGCTACTGCTGCTGGTGCTGGTGCTGCTGGTGCTGGTGCTGGTGCTGCTGGTGCTGGTGCTGGTCCTGGTGCTGCTGCTGCTGCTGCTGGTGCTGGGTCTGGTGCTGGTCTTGGTGCTGCTACTGCTGCTGGTGCTGGTCCTGGTGCCGGTGCTGCTGGTGCTGCTGGTGCTGGTGCTGGTCCTGGTGCTGCTACTGCTGCTGGTCCTGGTCCTGGTGCTGGTGCTGGTGCTAGTGCTGGTCCTGGTGCTGCTGGTGCTGGTCCTGGTCCTGGTCCTGGTGCTGCTGCTGGTACTGCTGGTGCTGCTGCTGGTGCTGGTGCTGGTGCTGGTCTTGGTGCTGGTCCTGGTGCTGCTGGTCCTGGTGCTGGTGCTGGTCCTGGTGCTGGTGCTGGTTCTGGTCCTGGTGCTGGTGTTGGTGCTGGTCCTGGTGCTGGTCCTGGTCCTGGTGTTGGTGCTGGTCCTGGTCCTGGTGTTGGTCCTGGTGCAGGTCCTGGTGCTGGTCCTGGTGCAGGTCCTGGTGCTGGTGCTGGTCCTGGTGCTGGTGCTGGTCCTGGTGCTGGTGCTGGTCCTGGTCCTGGTGCTGGTGTTGGTGCTGGTCCTGGTGTTGGTGCTGGTGCTGGTGCTGGTGCTGGTCCTGCTGCTGGTCCTGCTGCTGGTCCTGCTGCTGCTCGTGCTGTCCCCGGTGCCCAGGCGGCTCCTCCAGTCCCTTCGGCCGCCCCGTGGGCAGTTTGCAGGTCTGCTTCTAGCACAGGAGCTTGGCCTCTCGTCTCACAAGTCCATCTTAGCTTCTTGGAAGAGCCCGTTTCTCTTTGAACCCTGGCACCCAGACCTCTGCTAGAGCAGGCCTACCCTCTCCTTACTTACTTTTCCTGGTCCACCGTGGTGACCCGCAGCACACGCACTCGTCCCGGGCTGGGGGATGCGGTGCTGCCCTCCCGCTCACACCGACGCCCTACGCCAGCATTCCTGGAGATGGCTTATTGCCCTGGACTTGTCCCCCAGCTGGGTGCCTGGGTTCCCTGGGGCATACACGGGCTCAGCTGAGGGAAAGGCTGTGACTCCTCCTCCAGGCTGAGCCTGGAGACCAGGTTTCTCAGTGAACGGCCATGAAATTCCTTACCGGCCAGTGTTTTGTTTTTTTTTTAATTTTTTTTTTTTTTTGTTTTTACTTATTTCTGACAGAGAGAGAGACAGCGTGAGCAGGGGAGGGTCAGAGAGACAGGGAGACGCAGACTCTGAAGCAGGCTCCAGGCTCTGAGCCGGCAGTCAGCACAGAGCCCGACGCGGGGCTCGAACCCACGAACCGCGAGATCATGACCTAAGCCGAAGCCAGATGCTTAACCGACTGAGCCACCCAGGTGGCCCTGGCCGGTGTTTTTTAACGCCTGGAATGTGTCTGGTTAACCTTCCAATCTGGCAAGGTGGGTGTGGTGCCCTGTTTTATATACGAAGGGACTGAGCTTCAGAGAAATCCGGAAAGCTTCTAAGCTTCTCTCTGGAGAGAAGCAGAGAAGCGGGTACCTGTGCTCCAATCTGTCAGCCTTCAGCCTCCCCTCTCCAGCTGGGCCCATGGTTCTGAGAGTGTGTGGTACCGTGTGCAAGAAGACTTCAGCTCACCAAGGGGCAGGCTGATTCAAGAAAAAAATAGTTTTTTACTTACCTTATCTTGCTTTAGAAAAAGATCACACTTGACACAAGAGTCCTGTTAGTTTGCAGTTTTTACTGCCTAGGACATAGATATTTGAGTTTAAAAGGGCGTTTTTGCAAAAATATTAAGGTAACACTGGTAAACGTAGCCTTCTTGAAGAGGGCAGACTTTGGAGTGCAGGCCTCACTTCCATTTGTGCAGCTCGGTCTGCGTGGCTCTGGCCTCATCACGGGAGACGGTGTGTCTCTGTGACTCGAGTAGTCCCGTGCTCTGCTTCACGTCAGCCATGCTGGTGACTTCCCTGGGATCCTCCCCAAATCCGGAGGATTCATGATGAACGGACTGCACGGCTCAGTCGGAAGCTAGATGGAAAACAAGAATCTCAGAACAAGAGCGCTTTATAAAATCCCGTAATTCTGCTCGATTCGACTGTGGCCATCGATCTCGGCACTGCATCCTCGGATTTATTGAGCACCCAAAATTTTCCAGTCGACTCCTGTATTGACTGTAGAGGTTGAATTATGAAATAGTAAATGTTCCCCCTGTGAAATCAGTTGATGACTCATTCACTAATTTTTTCATTCATTTCCCCTCAGTAAACAGAGAATAATATTACCTACCCCATGGGTTCATTGTGAGAATTACATGAGAGAACATATTGAAGGGCTTACTTCAGTGCCTGACATGTAATATGCACTGAGGGAATTCCAGTTATTTTTAAATAAAATGTTGAAATGGAATTAGAAGATCAAAACCCGTAGGCATCTAGAAATACAGAACATTGAGGATGAGTTACTAAAATGTAACATTAAATTCCTCTCTGACTTCCTAGTTAGCAGGAGAAGTTATATTTGTTTATGTCAAGGACTGGCAGACTTTCGTATCAAGGGCTAGGTAGTAAATATTTTTGGCTTTACAGGACACACAGTTCTGTCACCACTAGTCAGTTCTGTCTCTGTATCCGGAAGGCAGGCATAGCCAGTATGTAAATGAATGGGCATGGACGTGTTCCAATAAAACTTTATTTATCAGAGTCAGCAATTAGTCCATAGGCTGTACGTTGCCTCTTGGTCTGAATGAAGGAAACCTTGGGGCGTTTGGATGGCTCAGTTAGTTAAGCATTTGACTTCAGCTCAGGTCATGATCTTGTAGTTCGTGGGTTTGAGTACTGCGTTGGGCTCTGTGCTGACAGCTCAGAGCCTGGAGCCTGCTTCGGATTCTGTGTCTCCCACTCTCTCTGCACTTCCTCTGCTCACACTCTTGTCTCTCTCTCCTTCAAAAATAAATATTAAAGGGGTGCCTTGGGTGGCTCTGTCAGCTAAGCGTCTCACTTCGGCTCAGGTCATGATCTCATGGTTTGTGAGTTTGAGCCCCGTGACAGGCTCTGTGCTGACATTTCAGAGCCTGGAGCCTGCTTCAGATTCTGTCTTTCTGTCTCTCTGCCTCTACCCCGCTCACGTTCTGTCTGTCAAAAATAAATAAATACTAAAAAAAATTTTTTTAAATCTTAAATGAGGGAAACCTGCTTGTCATTGAAAGAGAAAAATTTCTGGATCATAAACACTGAAAAAACAACTTGTTACAAGGTGTGGTCTTTTTTTTTTTTTTAAGATTTTATTTTTAAGTAATCTCTACACCCAGTGTGAGGGTCTAACTTAACAGCCCTGGGATCAAGAGTTACATGCTTCACCTACTGAGTCAGCCAGGTGCCCCAAGATGTAGACTTTGTACGAGGCTTGTTAAACAGCGTATGGACAGTGCTTTTTGTGGGCTTTTACGGAAAATACAGGAGACCTTTACATTGCTAGGTCTTTGACCATGTACCTTGCAAACATTTATTGAGGCCTTACCATGTCTCAGCCCATAATGGAACCAAAAGGCACATGCATTTTGGTGAGGGGTGCTGCATTAGCAAGGGCTCATCTCCGCGGTGATGTAGGGAAGTCAGCTTAGAGTGTTTTTAGTGTTGGATGCACTGCACAATCCCTGAATGGCACACAGGCCTTACTGCTAATTTGAGCTCCAGGCCTCAACAGAATCCTGCCTCACGGAGTGGGTAGGAGTGTCTTATGAAATCCTTGCCCCTTCTGAGGGATAGCTGCAGCTGTTGGAAGGATGTGATCTTTGAAGCAAAATACAACCAGGTTTTGAAGCTTTGTTCTTTCATAGCTGCATGACATTGCTCTAGTTCCTAAACCTCTCTGAACCTCACTTTCCTTATCTGTAAAGTTGACCTTGACACTGCTGAATCTCTAGTTCTTACCCTCTGTGTGGTCAGCTAGTATAGTATTACTTTCTAAATGTCAGTGCCGCCCTGTGGGGGCCTGAGGGCCTCACCTCTCGCTTATCCCAGGAAGCTGGATCCTGGCTTTTCAAGCTGGAGATTGTGGATGTGAGGATTATAGCCCCCTTGTCCCAGGTGAATGAATGTTCAGGGTAAGAAGCCTTGAGAAAACACTGGCTGGAGGAATTCCAAAGTTAATGAAGGGAGCAGATTCCAGAAGGGTCTCTGCTTGACTTCCCACCCTTTCTCCAACCCCCCGTTATCCCTGAGTGAGTTTGGAGGCCATCAAAGGAGTATAGCAGCTCCGTAAAACAGCTCTCGCGCAGTGGGGCAGGACTGTGGCCTTGGCCACTGAAGTCTGGGCCAGAGCGGGCGACTTTGAGTCTTCCCTAGGGTGTGTGGAAGGCACCCAGGAAGGGTGCTGGGAGAAACCAGGGCGGGCAAGGCAGGCCACCATGGGAGAAGGGGAGCATTTTTGAAAAAGCTGTAGGATAATCTTCAGCCATCTGAAGGTGGGGGAACTACGGAGCTGTGTGAGAAATTTGAAAGAAGACCCACGTGCCTTTAAAAACAAACAAAAAAAGAAAGTTTTTCCCACTATTCTGGCTTTAGGACCCAAGAGGTATATTCAGTTAGGACAGGTAGGGCGGGATGAAGACCAAGGGTTTTGTTGACTGATAACCGTTTCCAGATGCATTCTCTGTTTCCGGCTAATGGAAACTTCGGGGTAAAGGCTTTGGGGCCCAGAGCCGGGCGGTGAAATGGCTCTGGTCGATGGGCCACGCTGACTGGGGCTCATTCTGGGCAGACGGGCCCAACACGGTCTGTGTCTGCAGCCCCGGGACCCAGAGTGGCTGCGGTGGACCCGCTGGGAGCTGCTTGGCCTTGGCCATGAGCCGGGGCTCCATTCCGCTCTGGTTGCTCTCTGGGAAGTGGATTATTTCCTGTGCTAGTGGTGGTGGTGGGGCGGTGGGGGCCCAGGGAAGCTTTGTCCCCTTGCTTTGTCTTGTCAGATTGCTGGCCATGTTGATAGCTGGTTCTGCACGGAAGTGGCTGGGGGTGGGGGTCTTTCCCTCCTGTCTATCTCTCTGCCCTGATCCGTGACTCCACACGGGGTGGGGGTTCTGGGGAGAGGGGCTCAGCTCTACCTGATTACCAGGAACTGCCCCGATCCTTCCCTCCCCCAAGGAGGCTTATCTGGCTCCAACCAGAACAGCTGCTCTGGTGAGCTCTCTGAGTCACACAGAAGTAGGGCCTGGGTTTATTTAGCAGGAGGCAATGACATAAACAAATAAACATTAGCGAGGACAAGCTTCCAGCTTTCCGCTCACCCAGGGGCCCTGGAAACTCTTCGTTGGATTTTCAGAGACTGTGACAACAGTGCTCATCATAAAAAGAGCTTTCTTGGCAGAGGAATGCTCTGGGGAGGTTGTCAGGGAACATTAGAAAATCAGGAACCAGGTATATCCTGGGGCGTCCTGGCTGTGTGGCTTTGCCGGGGGCTGGGGTGGGGGGGGAGGGACACTTGACCTCTCTGGGTCTTCGTGGAGCTGGTTATTATGAAAATAACATGATGTGAGATGTAAAGTGTGGCCAGTTATTAGTCCCCACCTCTGAACCTGACACATACCGGGCACTGACCTCACGTCAGCTTTGTGACTTCGGTTGGTTTTGTGACTGTCACGTTTCTAGCTGTTGAGTCCGCTCCGGCAGTGCCTGGGGCTTCTCCGACTCTCCAGTGCTTCGGCCTTCAGTGTGGTGGTGGGCCAGGCCTCGGGTCTCTCACGTGCTTGTTGAAAGGGCCACACCAGTCACCTCTGGGGAAGTGCCTGAGAGCTGGACGGCATGGCTGTTGGATCGTTTGATGGTTGAGCCTGTATCGCTTGGCAGTGCAGCCTGGAGGCGGCAGAGGTGGTGGGTTCCGGCACATTCCTTAAGTTGAAGGACAGGCAGCACTAGACTACTGAAGTGTGTGCAAGACACAGGCAGCCTGCCTCCCTCTGAAGCCGGGGCATGTGGGCACAGCGTGAGGGCCGCCAGCTCTCTGCTGCCTGCATCCTTCAGACCGACTTGCCAGACTCTAGAATATGCTGAGTTTTGGGGTGGTTTCTTGGTGTGGTATGAACCGCCCAGATCTGAGACACAAAACAGGAAGCCACACAGGGTCATTTACAAACTCCCCCATTCCTGCCCCAGGATTAACAGGTGTTAAATGATGTGTCAGGTATGCTTTGCAGAGCCCAGTGAGGGGCTCGATCCCACAAATCACGAGATCGTGACCTGAACTGAGATCAAGAGTTGGATGCTTAACTGACTAAGCCACCCAGGCGCCCCTGTAATAGGTCCAGTCTTCCCCTTTTCTTACAAATCCATTTGGAGACCTTTTATAGTACCTGTTTCATGTGTTTAAAAAATTTTATGGAGGTGGCATCAGGTAGGTATATGGTGATTGCAATTTGCTCTTTTCACTCTGTGTTACATTTAGATGCTGCTGCTGCTCCTGTTTATTCCTTCATGCACCTCATGGTGGATTCGGGACATATCTAGGTGATTGCCACTGTAGACACTGCTGGGGGGGCTTCCTCGCGCACGTCTCCAAGTGCACGTGTGGGTGTTCCCAGGGGCTTGATGCCTGTCTAGTCAGAGGGAGCCGAGTTGCTGTCCAGTTGGAACCGGCTGTTAGCTGGGGGGTCTCCCTGCAAGTCCGTGACCTTGAGTGCTGCTCACCGCTGCCTCCCTAGGTGAGGTCGGCAGTGCCCGGCACGGGCCCCAGCGCTTTGCTAATAGAATGAGCATTCTGAGAATTCTGGAAGGAGACAAGGCCAGCACGGAGGACAGGACCAGGGCCACGGCTGCCGTCTGCCGAAGCCTGGTCAGCAGAGAGAAAACTAAGAGATGGCGGCAGTGGAGAAATGGGCCGTGAGGACCGACAGGGGTATCTGAGCCCAGATGGATGTCGCCGGCTGGCTTCCAGGAAGCTGGACGAGGCCAGGTCTGTGCTGGTGTGGACAGCTGAGGAGGGGTCGGGGGC
>NW_027527525.1:1217049-1217965 GCF_008692635.1 Crocuta crocuta | reverse complement strand
TGCCTTTGGGAGCCTGTCTCAGCCAGGAGAGGAGGAGAACCCACTGCTCTGGAGCAGTAATGGGGAGGAGGGGGCCGGGCCACAGCAGGGCAGCTCGTGGATGGTCTGGAGAAGAAAGTGCCGGAAGGAAGGTCCATGCTCTGGAAGAGCTGAGAGAAACCAGAGAATGAGAGAGGATTAAACACAAAGTTTGAAAGTTTTGGGTTTTTTTTTCTCTTTCCTTTTTTGATTACAAATGGAAAATTTTAGTTTGGTAATGGGAAAATAATGTGTGTGCTGGGAAACAGCCATTTTTCTTCTTTTTTTAAATGTTTACTTATTTTTGAGAGCGCGCAAGCAGGGGAAGGGGAGAGAGAGAGACAGAGGATCTGAAGCAGGCTCTGTGCCAACAGCAGTGAACCCGACGTGGGGCTCGAACTCAAGAACCTGCCTGATCATGACCTGAGCCCAAGTCAGATCTCAACTGACTGAGCCACCTAGGTGCCGCCGCCGTCGTCATCGTCGTCTTCTTCTTCTTCTTCTTTTTCTTCTTCCTCTTCCTCTTCCTCCCCCCCCTCCTCCTCCATTTTGAAAGAGAGAGCACAAAGGAGAGGCAGAGAGAGAGAGAGAGGGAGAGAGAGAATCCCAAGCAGGCTCCGTATTGTCAGCACAGAGCCCAAGGCATGGCTGGAACCCACAAACCATGAGATCATGACCTGAGCCGAGATCCAGGCCCCGTGGGTTCCTAGAGTATGTATTTGAATTCTTTTGGTATTTTTCATGGCTTCACCGTATTTAACCATGGAAGGTACGCCACCAGGCTGTTGCTGTCATCCTGATGTTGCAGGTGAGGAACTCAAGGGCCATTAAGCTCCTACCCTGGGTTTACCTGATACCACAGTCTAAGCTTTTGTGTCACTTTATGTCCAACAGAATT
>NW_027527525.1:1200432-1216814 GCF_008692635.1 Crocuta crocuta | reverse complement strand
GGTGGGCTGGCGCTAATCTTGGCTCTGCCATTTGCTATGTGTGTGGCCTTGGGCAAGTTACTTAACTTCTCCTACCTCAGCTTCCCCCATCTGTGAAATGGGGTCATCATAGTTCTGTTGAAGTTGAATGTTTGTGTCTTCCCCACATTTTTATGTTGAAGCCCTAAGTCCCAGTGGTGGTATTTGGGGGGTTACTTTGGGAAGTGAGAAGGCTCAGATGAGGTTATGAGGGTGCCCCCCCCCCCACACACAGTGGGACTAATGCCCTTGTAAAGAGGAAGACAGAGAGATCTCTGTCTCTCGTTTTGTGCTTACACACCAAGGGAAGACCCCGTGAGCAGTGAGAAGGCGCTGTCCACGAGCCGGGAGGCAGGTGGTCACCACGGACAGAACTGCTGGCCCTCCAGCCCCCAGGACTGTGAGAAATAAGTGTCTGCTGTTGAAGCCATTGTGGTATTTCATCATAGCAGCCTCAGCCGACTTAAGACAGCGTCTTTGTGAGAAGGTTTCGGGGTTTAAATCAGATACTATAGGAAGTGTTTAGCACAGCACCCAGCACATCCCACGTGTGAGATGAATCCTGGTCCGTGTTCTGGCCACTGCTTTATTTGCAGGTGACCCCACAGTGGTTCAGAGAGGGTTAGGAACTTGCTGACGGTCACACAGTCGGTTTGGGGCAGCTCTTGGGAGGCGCCAGGCCCTTCTTCCTCCTCTCGGGAGCACCTTTCCCACCCTGCCTTCGTGGATAGACCGAACGAGCACTTACGTTACTGCATTCTTGCAAAAGCCGTGAGAGCCACAGCAAGTCCGGGAAAAAATGCCTGGCTGCCGCCTGCCGGGTGAGGGAAGCCATTCCTGTGGTTTCGTTAGCTCTTCCGTTAGCACCGAAATAAATACCTCCAAATGGCTGGGAGATTGCCAGTCGACGCTGCATTTTGGATTCCAACAGCACTGGCATTTTGCGTCTTCCCGAGGATGTAAAATGTTTAGAGAGCAGCAAAGATAACGGTGAAAGGGGAAATTCAGGCTTGGGCTGAGCAGACTGTACCGCTTTGGTGTGGGGAGTGGGTGCGAATGGCTCAGGGACACTTCTGACGTCCTGTGCTCCCAGGGTGTCGGGGTGAGGGAGACATAAAGGGCTAAGGGGACACTGTTTTGCTGCCTGGAGGAGCCAGCACTCTCCAGAAGCTTCGGTGGAATAATGTTGGAGTTCACTCCCATCTGTCGGATGTTAAGGTCTTGGACACAGTGTTGTAGAGGGTGTTGATGTGTAGCGTCGATGCCACAGTGCTTGTGTATTTGTTATCCTCTCTTGAATGCCTTTTATGTGCCAAGATCTGACTAAACCCTTGAGCCACCCCAAGACCTAAATGCTGTGTGACTCTCACCTTACACGTGTGAAAACAGAGGCTCAGACAGGGTCAGGCACCAAGCTAGTGAGCCTGAAGCTGGGATTCCAAGCTTCCCTGGGACTCCTGACCACGTTCCCCAGGCTGCCTGCTCCCTACCCCAGAAGTGTCACAACCCACATGTGAGATGCCAGGACTCTGGTCCCAGGTAGACAGAGGTTGCCCTGTGGAAGGCTGGACCTTAGTGCCTGATGGAAGTAACACTAGCCTTCTCTGTCTACAGTCCCATTCTGCTGAGGTGACTCCTGAGGCCATAACCCAGTCAGGTTCCAGGGTGGACATGGGCCTGGTGGCCATCGGGGAGTAGGCAGGTGGGAAGGGAAAACCCTACTGCTGACAATCCCGACTGCATTGTGGATGGACTTCTGGATTATTCCACGGAAACCCAGACGGCCAGATTTGGTCGGTCAGCCGGGGCTGCAGAAAGAGAGAACTGTGAAATCGTTAACATTTTTCCAGAAAGTCCTCACCATTTTAAAGGACCCTGTTTTCTAAGTAACCCCTCGAGGGATTGTGGGTGTTGGGTCTTCCTGGCCAGAGATTTGTGGAGGTTGTGAGGCAGGGATGGGGGGGGAGGGGAGGGGGTGGGAGCCGAGGAAAAGGAAGAGTAGGACAGAGTGTGTGCATCCACCCCCAGCGTCTTGGTTAACTTTCTCCCAGCAGAGAACAAGGGCCCGATTCTCACGGCGTGAGTGGCCTCCCTCGCCCGGCGTCGGGCTGCTGCGCTTCCAGTGACTAAGGGGGAAATTCCGTCACACATACTGCAGCCCTGCATCACTCACGCCCGTCTTCTCTGTCGGAATGTTGTGCCTGCCTCATCTTTCTGGAATTTGCCTTTTTTTTTTTTTTTTCCTTTTTCTGGGTAATACGTGGAGGGCACCCCGCGGAGCACAGCCCAGCTCGTCCTCTCTGGGCGCCCTGGGCCTCGTGTTCTCTGGACGGCTGGTGTTTGTGCCCTTTGGTCCACTTTTGTGTCCTTCTGTTCCTCAGGGCCCCACACCCAGTTCGCAACCCCTGGTGGGACCTCTGGGTAAACACTCCCGTTGTCTGGACCTTGAGATTGGCTCTGTCGGACGGCCAGTTTCCTGGTGTGCTTCCGTAGGTGGGAGAGGTGTGTGGACCTCCGCGGCAGGGGGGCGGCCTTCACCAGGAGAAGCAGGCCACCGTCCCCAGGTGGGAGAGGGGACGGCACATTCTGATGGGATGCTTTCTGCCTCTGCCAGTCCCCACCGACCTTGGCTCCAGACCCCGCCTCCTCTGGCTTCCCCGCCCAGGCTGCTTGCTCTGCCCCTTTGCTGCTGAGCACTTCCCAGCTCCAGTGTGCTCCCGCACGCGGTTCGTCTGTCCCAGGAGCCTGGGAGCCTGTCTGCTGGGAGGACCAAGTTTGGGGCCACGTTGTATCTCAGGGCCGGGGGGGCGGGGCGGCCCATGTTTGCTGGTGGACAGATAACTTGCAAGAGACCAGTTGAGACTTTTCTGAATTAAAGGGGGCGGGGTCACCCAGACCACTTCCCCTCTTCCCCCTAGTGGATCAGCTGCTGTTTATCATCCAGATAACCAGGGAGTGGATGTGGGCAGCCCCTGCGGAGACCCTGCAACCAGAGAGGGACCAGGACTCCCTTCTGGGAGGCTGGGACCAGCCTGGGAGGGGAGGGCTGTGCTGGACCAAAGGCTTTAGGAACCAGGCAGAAGCAGGGCACTCATGCTCAGGTTCTTTTGGGGTTGTTTGTACATCAGGCCTGTAGGTGTCACGGTGGCTGCTGGGGCTGAGATCTGGTGTGTGCCGGCGCCGCCACGGTTTTTCCAATGGGGTGCGTGGTGGGGGTAGAGGCTGTGCATGTGGGGCAGACACCACGTTCACCCTCACCCTTGCCTCGAGGCCAGCTCCGCCACATTAGTTGGCAGGGTGCTTAATGAGATGGGGTCCACCCTGGATTCCATCCCTGGAGGATCCGGGGTGCAGGGGGTTGGGAGCAGGTGTGCATGAACTGGGGCTGGGGGGGGTGATGAAAATATGCACTGGGAAGGGGTGCTTTTGGAGCTTGTTTTTGTACCTGAAAGAATTTACTAGCTCTCTGTTTCCTGGGCCTCTGAGCTTTGGTGTTCTCATCTGCAGCCTGGGGATAAGAGCCTCCCTTCTGTGGGGCAGGTATGAAATCCTGAGCTGAAACAGTCCAGCCGGTAGGAAGGTGGCAGAGGGTGCTAATGCCTTCCCTCTTGCCTTCACTGTCTCCTTTTGTTAGGAGATCTCTGGGATCGACAACAGCAAAGCCCACACTAGTTGGATCAGTGAAATTAAATGACTTCTGATGATAATAATTAGATGAGTAGCTAATAATCAAAGCTGACATTCGTCCAGTGGCTGTGAAGCCCTGGCCATCGGTTATGTCACTTAATTCCTGTGGTCATCCTAGGAAATGCAGTGTGTCATCAGCCCCATTTTACACATGAGAAAAACAGAGGCTCCGAGAGGTTGAGAATAATGTCTGAGGTCACGCAGCTAAAAGCGGTTGCACTGGTACTCCAGCCCCAGCAGTCTGTGTCCAGAGCCTGTTCTGTTAAGCACGTGCTGTTAACCGCTGAGGATTCCGGGAAGGGATCGGGGTTCAGGCTTTCCTTCAGCCTCTCACAGTGTCACTCCCAAGGGCATGCGCTCCGAGTATGGAGTAGGCTGGACCCTGGACGCCCATCCCCTCTTCCACCTGCTCTGAACCATCAGCGGTGCAGGGGAGGTTGAACAGGCAGGACCCCAGACCTGGGAGTGACCGCCACCTTTTGTTTCCAGCCTCCGCCCTGCTTCTCTTTGCGACTTCTCCCCTTTGCTGACAGCCACATTCCTCTGCTCTGGACATGGCTTTCTTGGCCTGTGTCAGTTGAGTGGATCCAGACATGTCCATGTTGGGAGTTCTCCCCAGGAATGCTGCAGCTGGCAGTTGCTCCTGTGCGTGGTCCCTCTGACCCCCACCGCAGAGCCCAGGGGCCGCTGGTCCCCACTGCCAGCACTTCCCCTGTTGGCCCTGCGGAGGCTCCGTAGGGCCAAGCCCCGGAGCCGGAGTCACAGAGAGGGGTCACTCCAGTAGCTGTGACGTGTGGGCTGGAATCCAGGAAGAGACTGTGTGCCAGGTGTCTACTGGAGCTCCTTATTTAACTTTATTTTGGGGGCAGGGGGAGAGCATCCCAAGTAGGCATTGATTGCACTGTCTACTCAGAGCCGACGTGGGACTTGAACTCCCCAACAGTGAGAATCTGACCTGAGCTGAAATCAAGAGATGCTTAACCTACTCAGCCACCCAGGTGTCCTGGGGCTCCTTTTTTCTTACCATCCCTACCATCCCTGGTATGTCCTGATTTACAAATAGGGAAACTGAGGCCCAGGGGTGTTAAGGAATTTGCTAGACACAGAACTAGAGCTTAACACCAGCTGTGTCTGAGAGCAGACTTGTCTTGCTCGGCCAGGCTCAGGGACGTTGCGAGTGTCTCGGCTGTGACCAGGGGTCAGTGCCGCAGGTGACATCCCGGCTCCCTTCAGGTCTCTGACTACTCTTGTCTGAGGCGAAGACCAAAGGAGCAGCGTTCCTTTCCATAAACTGTGTGGTGTACGTATATACTGTAAACAGGTGTATGGGCGGTGCTGGCCTCCTGGCAGATAAAGGGTGGGCATGGCTCGGTGTGGGTACTGAGCTGGCAGATGGCGCCGGGGGCAGGGGCAGAGTGGCTTTGGAGGAGACCTGGCTCTCAGTGCCCCCAGTGAGCTAAGCCAGTGGGCTGTCTTTCCACTTCCTCAAGAGAAGTGACCAGATGCCCCGTCGGAGAATTCCGTGACCCTGTGGTCTGAACATTTGGAGCTGGCGTTCAGCTCACTGCAGACATGCGTACTAAACGCTCGGACAGTTGTGGGGAAGGATCGTTTGTTTTGCTGAAGGTTGTATAATCCTAAGAGCTAGCTAAATCTGGGGGCACATCCTGGGCGTCTTCTGGGTGCTTTGCGTGTGGTAACTCATGTAACCCATGCAGCTGCCCTGCGTGATAGGCAGTTATCACCACTCTGACTTTGAAGGTGGACAAAGACTCAAAGGAGTTAGGTCATCCGCCAAAGGTCCCTCAGCGGGTAAGTGGCTGCATGGGGACTGGAGCAGAGAGAGGCGGCAGAGGGCGTGCAGGTGGGCACTTGCCGGGTAATGGCCCTATGTGGCCGGAGCTGACTCTTCCCCATGTTATCCTGAAACCACCCTTGCGGACCAGTTTGGTTATTCCCATTGTGAGTGGTTTAGGGATTTGCCAGAATTCTGCAGGTTGTAAATGGTGGCATTGGGATTGAATCCAGGTCCAGTGACTCCACCACAGAGTCACTGTTCCATCCTCTCCTCCATTTCTTGCTAACCTCTGGGCTCAGCTCATGTCACCGTGTCCAGCAGGTGTCCCTGTGTGGGTGACCCCTAGTGCCCGTGGTTTGGAGAGCGTGCTCTACCCACCAGGCCCAGGCGGGGCGTCCTCACCAGGTTTCCCTCTGTAGCCCGGTGATCAGAAAATGCATCCACCGGGGGCGCCTGGGTGGCTTAGTCGGTTAAGCGTCCGACTTTCGCTTAGGTCATGATCTCACGGTTCGTGGGTTCGTGGGTTCGAGCTCCGCGTCGGGCTCTGTGCTGACTGCCAGCTCAGAACCTGGAGGCTGTTTCAGTCTGTGACTCCCTCTCTCTCTGACCCTCCCCTGCTCACGCTGTCTCTCTCTCTCTCCTAGAAATGAATAAAACATTAAAAAAAAAAAAAGAAAATGCATCCACCGAGCTTGACCTGGCATGTGCCCTTTGGGGCTGGGAAGCCATGGGACGTCAAGGTTAATGCTGGGTCCCGTGTCACACTGCAGTCAGTCCCACCTCTTTGGTGAAGATGGTGTTTTAATAAGCGATGGCCGCAGTGAAGCCCCAGGCCCCATCGGGGCAATGCTCACCCTCTTGGGTGGGTGCGGACTGCCCAGCGGGTAGTCCGCGTCCCAGGTTATGGCAGATTCCGCCCAGTTCAGGGCCTCACAGAGCTGCTCTTCAGGCTGGCAGCACTGCCTTCTGCCCCGCCGAGCCCTCTGCCTGCGGGGAGCTTCTCCTCCCCTCTCTCTGCTGGGCAAGTGGAGGCTCACTGGCCCCTGATTCCTGAAACGTCCCTGCTGAGCCCCTGCAGCCCAGATCGGGGCGCTGGGTCTCCCCGGGTGTTTCCTTGCCTTGCTGCCCCCGCCCCAGACTTCCTTACCGGTCCCACTTCCCAGCCCTTTTTAACTGTGTCTTCGCCCTCTTGGGCCCATCTCTGGAGCCTCCAGCAGCCTCTCTGAGCCAAGGGCCTGGCCTTGCGCACAGGCTGTCCTGTTCCAGGGCTCAAATGTGTGAGGTGCCCGTCACCACCAGATCATTCGTCCCGAGGCAGCGTAGGCGTTTGCCGCAACTTTGCTGAAAAACAGCAGAGCACTCACCAACAAAGAGACAAGCAACCCAATTTAAAAATGAGGAAAAGACTTCAGTATGCCCTTCTTTGGAGGAAATGTGCAAATGGTCGGCAAACAAATGAAAAGATGAGGGGCGCCTGGGTGGCTCAGTCGGTTGGGCGGCCGACTTTGGCTCAGGTCATGATCTCACGGTTTGTGGGTTCGAGCCCCGCATCGGGCTCTGTGCTGACAGCTCAGAGCCTGGAGCCTGTTTCAGATTCTATGTCTCCCTCTCTCTCTGACCCTCCCCTGCTCATGCTGTCTCTCTCAGAAATTAAAAACAAAACAAAACAAAACAAAACACTTGGGAAAAAAACAAATAAAAAGATGCTTAATTTCATTAGTCACTAGGGAAATGTACCTCAAAACCATGATATATCCCTTTGTACCTGTTAGGATGGCCATAATAATAATTTAAAAAAGCAGACTAACAAGTGTTGGCCAAGATGTAGAGAGCTTGAACCCTTGTGTATTGCTGATGGGCATATAAAAGGGTCCAGCCCCTGTGGGAAATAGGTTGGTGGTCCCTCAAAAATTAAGCGCAGAGTTGCTGTGTGACCTAGCAGTTGCATTCTGAGGTCCTGTACTCCTAGATGTGTATTATTCAGCTATGAAAAAGGAGTAAAATACTGATACATGCTTTAGACATGGGTTAACCTCAGCAACATTGAAAAAAGCCAAGCACAAAAGGGCATGTATTACATGATTCCATTTTTTAGGGAATGTCCACAATAAAGACAGAAAGCAGCCTGGTGGGGATGGAGGCAGCGGGGTGTGACTGCTGAGTGGGTGCGAGGTGTCATTTTGGGGTGATGAAAATGTTTCGGAGGTAGACGGAGCTCATGGTTTAAGTCACTACCAATGTACTAAGTGGCACCAGATTGTATGTTAACATGGTTCATTTTATTTTTTGTGGATTTCACCTCAACTACAGCAAACACGTAAGGTATCACTGTAGGTCCCCCTTAGGTAAAAGGAGGGAATGTGAAGGCGCATGCTTTATGCCAGCCTCTGTGCCTGACCCTTGACCCTAGTGAATTCTGTAGAGGTGGGATGAGCCTTGTCATTTTCACTGTACAGGCGAGAGAGTAGAGGCTCAGTCAGGGCACACAGTCCATCGTGGCACAGTCAGACGCGGAACACGGTTTGAGTGAGTCTGACCTGACCACCTTTCTGTAACCCCCTCCCGGGCAGCGCAAATGGCTTTGGTTTTGCTCTGCTTTGCTTTAGGGTCTGAGCTCACGCTGGGAACCGTGCTGACCCCGTGGATGCGTTGCCTTGACTGTGAGCAGCTCAGCCTCGTATCCCACCAGGAGATGACTGGCCCTTAGCTTCCACATGCTCAAGTCCTCTGAAGCCCAGTCCACTCTGGCCACCCGCCTGCAGGGATCTTTTTCCAACACACACTGCTTGCCTCCTTCACAAGGAGGCAGAGATTCATAGCTGGGAGAAAACTGAAGACGAGGGTTCGAGTCACTGTTCTGCTATGTGATACAGACGGATGAGTCTCTTAAACTGTCAGTACCTCAGTTTCCCTAATTATGTAGGAGGAGAGCGTGAGAACACTCAGATGTCTTCCCTGGGGTTGGCGTGAGGACCGACTGTATCTGTGTCTGGGTCTTTAAGGATAGGAAAACAGCGTGCGGACTTGGGATGGGCCGGATGACTCCTTGAATTAAGGTCAAGTTTCTGGCATACTCAGCAGCAGATAGACCCAAACTCACACACAGCCCAGCGGCATGTGACTGAGGGGGCAGTCAGTGACTTGAATTGTGGGCTTGGTCCAGGATTTAGATTTCTAACTGTCCTTTGTATGCACTCAGCCCAGGACCAAAGGCACAGTAGGCGGTCGGGAAACAGTTGTGCATTGTCTTGTCTCTGTTCTCCGTAACTGAGCTTGAGATGGGTAATTTCATTCTTGTTTTTGGATTTTGGCTGCTTTTTCCTTCATAGTGGGAATTATGGAGGAAGACACAATGGAGGAGGATGCGAACACTCATCTTTGTTTCCCCCTCGCCCTGCAGAAGTGTGTGAATGTAGGACGGAAGCATCCTGACGTTGCTGAGCTGTCACCTTCCTCCTGCCTTATCCAGGTGGAAGGCTCTTCTTCATCTCACTTCCATCACATCTTAGGAGCACTAGCTGAAGCTTTACGGGTGGGGGGTAAGGGGCCCTGCCTCTCTGTGTACAAGTCAGGGATCTGAGCATCGTTCTGGTTCTGATAGCTGGTTGGATTGCCATTTATTCTTTCGGGTTGAGGTGGCTAAAAGCCATAGGGATTACTGTGGATTGGCTCACTCTCAGGTATGTGACCTTGGACAAGGCAACCTGTGTTGGGAGTTTCATTTCTTACATCTGCAGAATAAATCACTTCTCAGCCTTGTGGCTATGATGGAGTGTACATCTACAAAATGAGGAGCGAGTGACACTTGGAGGGTCCCTCAGGTTCTTTATGGCCCCAGAGTTTCATGATTGTGGCAGTCTACAGTGGGTGTGCTTGGTAGCCCCTAATTGCAACCATCTTGTCTTTCGCCTTTCTGCCTGAACTTGCATCCATCTTTCCACTCATCTACCCACCCCCACCCACCCACCCTACNAACCCCACCCCTACCCTTCACCTATCCATAAATCCACCCCCCATCCATAAAACCACCCACCTATCCATAAAGTCCCCCACCCCCACCTCTTCATAGACCCTCCCACACACATACCCACCTATCTATAAACCCATCCACTTATCCATAAATCCACCCAGCCACCCACTCACCCGCCCATGAATCACCCACATTTACTAAGTGGCCCGTCTGGACCATGTAGTATGCCAAGTCCTGAAGACAGAGAGAGGTCTTAAGAGCTCACGGTCTCGAGTGGGACATAGATACTGGAATAAAGTAGGAAAATCAAATGTAGTGAGTGCCATGCTTCACAAGGATGCAGCTTGCTCTGGTAGCAACAAGGAAGGCCGGCGACCTCTCCATCAGATCCCTTTAATAAGGACCGCGGCCTGCCTTCTGCGACAGCTTCAGGACAGGCTTGTCTTGATGTGGGAGAACAGTGTTGATGACCTCAAGAGGCCCCTCGTAGCCACAGGAATCTGTGATGTGGAGTTCTCAATTGCCGGCTTTGTTGGGGAAGAGAGAGAAAAAGAAAGAACGAAGAAATAGAGGGTCCGGTTAGGCCTCCTGTACATTTTTGTTTGTGGTCCCAAACCTCCGTTTCCTGGGGCTGCAGGCTGGGTGTGTGGGAGGCGCAGAGCAGCGGCGTGGCGGGCGCAGCTCTCCGGCAGCCGGCTCTGGGACGGCCGTGTGTTGTCCGCGCCCGCCCCGTGCAGTGGCGGCGGCTGGCTGGACAGAGCTCCTCTCTGTCCCGTTAGTCACCGTCCTGTGGCAAAGGGCAGAGCGGGGCCTGGGTTTCCGACAGCCCAGCCGCCCCTCAGAGTGAGCCAGCGCATCGATGCCAAGGGTGACGTTGGTATTTGCCCCTCAACCCCGTCCCCCCGCAAGGGAGACTGTGGACAAGGCAGCTTTTCTAATAAGCAGCCTCTGCTTGCCCTGTAGGAGATGAAAGACTGTGTGTAAGAGCGGGTAATTTGGGGTTTTCCTGATGAAAGCGGTTGACATTTGTTCGGACCTCATGCGCACTGCAGCACTGCCTTTCATCTCCGCTATCAAAGTATGGCCCGTCTTTGGCCTGCATCCGGGGCGGGCGGTGCCACCGGAATCGAATTGGGCCAGTGGTAAGATATAAAGGAAATGGGTGGAACAACCTTGAAGGCCATGGGCGGATGAGTGGAGACAGCACGGACGAGATCTAGCTTTCCTGGCAGAGGGGAGGGACTCGGCATCAGAATGCGTACCATTGTCGCTGGCAGTGCTGTGGGAAGAGGGTGCCCTGTGCGGTGGGACAGGGCTGGCTGAATTTGAAAGCTGGCTGGCTGCTCACTGAGTGGACACAGGGAGACATTTATCCTCTCTGGCCTGGGTCTTTCTTTGTCAGTGGGCACGGTATGACCACCAGCTCTGTGATTCCCCGCAACCGGTCTGATGCAGTATCTGGAGCCCACCAGGCCCTCAGGAATGCTCATCGGTGTCTACTGTAATTGATGAAGTCGACCCATTGTGCTCTAAGCATTAGAAGACAGGAACTGGGGATTTGCATTATCTACCCACATTCCCCACACAGTGCCTGGCACACAAAAGGTCCTAAATGGCTGTGAGATGGCCCGATGGAGAAAGGAGACATTGCTTATGCCACTTGTATGGGTCATCTACCTTTTCAGAGAGACAGAAAGAACAGAGGTTAGATAACTTGGATCTGAAACGTGCTAGTTGTACAAATTTTGCCATGCGCATGTGTGACTCAGCAAGCAAATGCATAAGACCCGATTCATTCATAGATTTCCCACCCCAGAGTCCAGGCGAACCACCCTGAGATACGTTGCATCCCCAGATGTGGCAATGTAGCCACTTGTCTATCCAGTCTGCCTTTAAATCCTTCTACTGATGGGGCACTCACTGCCACTGCAAGATGGCATTGCCAGCTCTAACGTACTTCCTTCTGTTGCATTCTGGGCTCTTTCTTCCAGCTCCCTGGGTTCTGATCCTTGGGATCCTTCCGATGAAACAAACCAACAAACCCTCCTTACAGGTGATGGCTTCTAAGTTGATGAAGGCAGATGCCACATCCCTTCTGGGTGGCCATCTCCTTGGGTTAACAACTTCCCTAGCTGGGGGGGTGGGGAGTACTGGTTATGCCACTAAATCTCCCCGAACCTACCTGTTTCCCCAGCTTTTAAGCACTGCTTGAGGATGAAGCTAAAGGAATAATCGACAGAACGTGCTGAGTACATGTAGGCATCTCCCCCTTCTCACGACATGATGGCGTATGGGGGCCAGGAATGTGACCAGCCCCCCACCCCCCCACCGTACCTCATATAAACAGGAGAGCAGTCAAGTCCAAGGTAGCATTTGTCCATGTGCTCATTTTTTAAAACCACCTGCCACCACACTTCGCGTATTCCCTGGGCTGCCTTAGAGCGGGCACGCTCCTGCACGGCACCTTTTCAGCACTAAGGAGCTGAACGTCTTCTGAGCTCCTCTTTGATACTTTATTTCAAGTAATAGAGAGGGATTACTTCTTTCTACCCCATGGAAAGGATTCAGATAGCAAAGCCATTTCCTTTTCTGGATCCTCTAGTCTGGAAAGTTATTTAATTAGCAACACTGTGTCAGCGGGTCTGGGTTTCAGGAGGGGGCCTTTGGAGACGAGCACTTCTACCTTTTGTGAATTGTCTGGGGGCGGGGGGTTGGGTCACCCCCACCACCGAGCAGTCCCGCTGAGGTTCTTTTGAGAAACTGGCACAGAGGAAGGAGAGAGATGTGATACGGAGAGGCCAGATCAGACACCTTATCTCTCTCCCTGGCACAGCTGTCTGGCTTCTGCTCAGGTCTTTCCTACTCTCTGGGTCTCCTCTGTGTGAGGTGTGGGTTGATCTGTCCAGGCCCAGCAGCTGGGCATTGTGGGAGTCTAGGAAGGTCAGCAAATGGAAGGAAAGGCTTCACCTGCAAAGCCACCAGCCGTTTCCAGGTCTCGGCCTTTTCATCCTGCAATGCCATGCACACCGGCGGGTGAGGGATTCTCTGCATCTCGGGCCGTCTGCTCGGAGGAGCCCAGGCTACTAGCCCTTCTGGCCTGACCCTGGATGAGAAGAAGCCTCTATAGACAGGGCTATATCCAAACCCCTTGGCCTGTTACATTTGCCCTTAACCTTCACTCTGAACCCACCTCATCTCTTTCCCTCCCCCGACTAACACTTCCTGCCTCAGCCACACAGAAGTGGAGGGGTCCCCCGTATCTGTGCCCCCACAGATAGATCGCACGGGGAAGCAGAAGTCATCATAACTTGAAAACATACACTAATAAACTCATTGCTGGTGTCCAGCCCACCCACATCTGACGATAATCCATCATTTGCTGATGGCCAGACATTGTAAACATCTTCCAGTCTAGGGCAAGAATAGCAGAAACTCTTTACTGACCTCTGTTTGGCTCCTTCCCTGGGGAGAGATACTGCTCGTTCTCTTTGTGCGGCAAACTGCGTGAGACCCCAAGTTCACTGAAGGCTCGGGGCTGGTGGGCTACTTGAAAGCCCAGCTTTCCAGATTAAAAAATTTGTTCTGCTTGTGACTAGCTGTGTGACCTTGGGTAAGTTGAGTAACCTCTCTGTGTCCGTATGCCTCATCTGTAAAACCGGACCTAATATGAGTACCTGCCTTCTAGGGTGTTTATGAGCTAATGAATTAATACACATAAAGGCTTAGAGCAGTGTTTCCTGGCATGTGGCAAACACCCGTTAAATGTTAGCTGTTGATATTCCTTTGCCAGGAGGCGTTTACCACTCTTTGATTTCTGCACTGGCCAAAAGTTAGCTGTGTTGGTAATTAAATATTACATAACCTGATGAAAATTGAAGTATAAAAAGAGTCGTTGCATGAAAATGAAATTTAGTACTCTGGAAGGAATGTATAATATCGATTTGCTAAAAAGTTGTCACCGAATCATTGAGGGGCAAAACAGATGTAAAAAAATTGGGAAAAATCGTCGTAAAACTTGAAGGAGCCTGTATTCCGTGTGCTTTGCAGATGACCTGCTTCCGCACCCCTTCAAAGCAGTGCAAATCAGCAGCTGTAGATGTTGCATGGGGAGTATGTATTTTGCAAGAAAGACCGTTTGCATCTCTAGTCGGCGGGCCAGAGACAGACCCTGCCTTTTGATGGGCGAGTACACGTGCAGCTCTGATAAGTATGTATCTGTCACGGTCACGGCTGCCCCCTTTCCAGTGACATGACGGGGGTTGGGTAATGGGGCTCTTGCTTTCTAAGGCAGATCAGTGACCAGTAGTTGCACATCTTGCCCAGTCTCCAAGGTGTGCTGATGCAGGCATAGGTGCCGTGGGCAGGCTCCTTGAATCACGCACACTTCCCTCCCGCCTCCAGCGTGCCAGGCTCCGCCGCGGTGCCTGATACGTTAGGGGCGATACAGACAGCAGCCGGCAGAATGGACACAAATCCCCGGCCTCATGGGGCCTCACTGTCAGGGGGAGCAGAGGGCAAATACAGGGCACTTACCCCACCGCCTAGGGAGAGAGGGGCAGGCAGGGGTCCTGAGCTGCTATGGAGTGGGGGCGGGGGGCGGAATCAGACCAGATAATGTGGAGGAGACAAAGAAAAGATGATTCCGTGCAAATCGAAAGAAAGTAACTTAGAAATAAAAGAATAAAAAAAAATTAAGAGAGTCCTTGAGAAGATGAAGGAGGTCCTGAAAGGTCTTGTGTAAAACGATCCTTTTAATGATGAGGAATGAAAGGAGTTTATATTTTGTGACAAAATGTGTGTTGAGAAAAGCCTTGGCATTGGACTCATTCTGTGCCTAACGCTTCGAGCAGAGTTTAAAATGATACCTTTGAATTTAAATATAAGAGATACACCTTACTTGTATTTATAATTAATTGTCATTAACGACAACATACATTTCTAACCTATAAATGCTACATCATTGATTTCTGAATGTAAAATGTTTGGTACTTATAATTCTTTATTTCTTGTAAAGTCCCCCAAAGGAGATTAGGACAAGTGACATGACTGGCCCAAGATCACAGCCAGGTGAGGTTCGTGAAAAGCAGGTGCGGGCTATTTGTCTTTTCAAGAGAAAGTCCCTCCCTCCCGNTAAGCGAAAGTCGGACGCTTAACCGACTGAGTCACCCAGGTGCCCCTGGACCTTACATTTTAAGTGGCTTTGCCTTAAGTAGCTTTCCTCTGGGTTCTCTTCTCCACATGGTTCTCTGTGCTCAGGTCTTGCCCCTGTTCCTCCCTCTTCTCCGCCCGGCCTGCACCTCCCCGAGCCCCCGTGTTCCCTCTTGTGCCTGGCTTCCCGGGCACTGGACAGTCCCTGCAGAAAGGGACCTTGGCTGTTGATCTGGGTCCCCCTGGCTTGGAGCTAGCCGGCCGGCCAGGCCAGGGCCTCCCCTCATACTGACTTCGGGACCCGGGACCCGGGGAGATGGGGTGGGTGGGCATTCCGAGGATGAACGGGGATGGCTGCGAGCAGATTCCGGCAGAGCTGGTCCCCATGCGCTGGAGAACACAGTCCTGGGGCAGTAGCCCCTCTCAGAGGTGTCCAGGCCCCAAAGAAGTCACGGGAGTAACGGGAAGCATGAGCGGACACCTCTCCACCCCTACCCTGCAGGTTACAGTAGCACCGACGGCCCCTGACGTGTGTGGAAGCAGTATTTCACAGTTTGCAAAGAACGTTTCCCCACCCTACCTCATTTATTGCCATTGCTGAGTAGGCCGCTGTGGAGGACGGGGACAAGCAACCGGAATGGCCCAGGGTCATTCATAGCCAAACAAGGATGGAGCCAGGAATGGGAAGCAGGTGGCGTTGGCCACCATACCGCAATAATCATGGCTACATGCGCTCGATGCTGTTAAGTTCCATCTCAGTTCATGCTCAGAAGCCACTCTGTAAAGGAGCTTCCAGGTCGGCTTTTGCAGCAGGGGAAACTGAGGCAGAGATGGTTGAAGCTGGGATATGAGGTCTGAAGGGTGTGTCTCAATGCTCGCCCTTGACACCATGTTCCCACTGGGGTCTGGCACTGACCTGCTCAGAGGATGGTTTGGGGGCCGGCCTCTGCAGATGCTCCTGGTCCTTGAGGGGGCCTCTCGCTGGCCCGGTTCGGAGGCCCCCTTTTCCGGGCACTGGTTCCCGGCAGGAAGACCCTCCCCCACAGCACCCCACTCGCTCAGGAACTGCCCAGAGGACCGCCTCCTCAGGAGCCCTGAGGTCCTCACCTTTTTGCACAAAGGCCTCTTCTCTGGCTGGGGCCGGGAGGGAGGGAGAAGACGGTAGCGCTGGACGGCTCGTTGGGAAGGAGGAAGGCAGCCCTACGGGAAGCAGGCAGGGAAGGTGAGGCCAGGGTCCCGGTGGCGGTCCGGCGCCCGGGTGCGCGGGCGTCCCCTGGGTTGTATAATCAGCTGTCACTCCAGCATTTCCCTGTGTCAGGCCTCGCAAGTACAGATGGAACATTAAACAGTCACTTCTTTATAAATATTTAACTCCCACTGTTTGGGAACGGCTCGGGGCGGGAGACAAAATAAGAGTTGCAGGCTGCGTGTGGCGTGGCCCTTCTGTGGTGGCGTGGGGTTGCGGGGGTCAGAGTTCTGGGCGGCGAGGGTGGGAGCTATTCTCGAAGCCTTTTGGCTGTGAGTCTCCGTCAGGGGGGTACATTCGGGGACACCTGTCTGTGTGTTCACGGAGTTGCTTGGACTTTGCACACTCTCTCTTTTTTTTTTATAACAAGTTTATTGAGATATAATTCACATAATCTACAAGTCACCCATTTAAAGTGTACAACTCAGTGGTTTTAATACGCTGGCGGAGTTGTGTGACCATTACCACAGTCTGTTTCAGAACGCTTTTATTGCCCCACAAATAAACCCCAGATC
>NW_027527525.1:1196496-1200426 GCF_008692635.1 Crocuta crocuta | reverse complement strand
CTCAGCCCTCGGCAACCACTGGCCCAGTTTCAGTCTCCATGCGTTTGTCTGTCCATCTGTTTCATGGCCATGCACTCTTACATGTGGTCTTTTGTGACTAGCTTGTTTTCCTTGGCGTAATGCTTCCAAGTTGCATCCATGAAACTTTTCACATGTATCAGTGCTTAGTTCCTTTTTTTTTCTTCTTATGTTTAGTTATTTAGGGGCGCCTGGGTGGCTCAGTCAGTTGAGTGTCAGCTCAGGTCATGATCTTGCAGTTTGTGAGTTCAAGCCCCACGTGGGGCTCTGTGCTGACAACTCAGAGCTGCAGCCTGGCTAGGATTCTGTGTCTCTCTCTCTCTCTCTGCCCCTTCTCCACTCTCTCTTTCTCATTCTCTCTCTCTCTCAAAAATAATAAACATTAAAAAAGATTAAAGTTTATTTATTTATTTGAGAGAGGGAGCCAAGTGGGATAGAAACAGTGAGAGAAGGAGAGACAATCCCAGGCAGGCCCCACGCTGTCAGGGTAGAGCCCGATGCAAGGGCTCGATCGCATGGCCCTGAGATCAGGACCTGAGCCAAAATCAAGAGTTGGACACTTAACCAGCTGAGCCATCCAGACGCCCCAAAGCTTGATTCCTTTTTATGGCTGGATAACATGTCACTGTATGAATACACCACATTTTGTGCATCCATTCATTTGTTGATGGATGTGTGTGGATGGCACACTCCCTCGGAAACGAGCCTCCACTGTTCTGGGAGAGGTCTAGGAGGTTACACTGTGCTCAGCTGGCAAGCCGTTCAGCTTTCATTTAGCATTGAGCGTATGCCAGACGCTGTAGGAGGCTTATCTGGTACTTCCGACCGACAGTATCTGATTATATGATCTCCTGAGATCGACACACTTCTCGGCTGCCCTGCTGGGGCTTTTCTAGATGGGAGACCAGAAGACCGAATGTGTGTCTTCGGCCCATTTCCTGGGATTTCACAGGATGAGCATCTTCAGCAGAGAGAAGCAGATCTTGGACCATGGGCCTCTCCCACTGCCCTCCGACACCCGTGCTGGGCTGAGCAGCTCTGGGTCCCTCGTCCTTCCCAGCCGCTACAGCCTCATCTGAGCGGCTGACTCAGTGCAGGCCCGGTATCTGGTTTAGGCAGGAAACGTTAAAAAATGAGCACTGCTATCATTGCTGGTCATCTCCTGGTCATCCAGGGATGACTAATTGTAGTGGATGCTGTCGGGGTTTTGTCCCAGGTCCCCTCAGCTCCCAGCTGCGCCCTTCTCCGGAGACTGGTTGCCTCATCCAGGAAGTTGCTCACCCCTAGACCCCCTCCTCAACCCCTGCTGACTCAGGGGCACAGCCGGCCAGCCCCCCATCTGTGCTACCGTGTGGAGTGAGCCTTGTGGGGCCGTTCATGCTCCAGAACTCCCGTGGACTCAGGCTGAGGCCGAGGCCACGTCCTTGCTGAGCCCCCCCTCAGCCCGGCCAGTGCCCCCACCCTTTCTCCTCCACACACTCTCCAGCAGACAGGTAAGTAGGCATTCCCACCTCAGAAGCTGTCCCTGGGGAGCGCACTGGCTGGTGACGACGTCCCTCCCTCGGTCCCCTCTGATGACGTTGATCTTGGAGGTTTTATGCCTGAACTTCCTGGCTTGGCCGCTGAGGGTTTTGTTTGGTTGGATTTGGTTTCAAAGTCTTTTCAAGCTCATCAAACACTCGGGAAGGTCTGCATTGAATCATAGTCCTGGCACTGTCTCTCTCTTGCCTTCCCTCCCTCCTCCCTCTCTCCCTATTTCCTCCCCCCCCCCCATTCCCCATCAGCATCCTTCCCTGTGTCAGCAGTGATCTCAACAGAAAAAGGCCTCGGGAAGGCACACTGGAGGCACACCAGCCTTGGTGCCAGACAGCCCCGGGTCAAGGGCAAGCTCGGCCACCCAGCAGCCAGGTGATCCGTAGTGGGTCCTTCTCGAGGCCCTCGTGCTTCTCATCCGGAAACAGGACTGGCAAGCTCTCCTTCCTGCCACTATTAGGATTTGGATCACCTGGTGGGTGACCCTGGACAGTGACAGGTGTCACGTCGGCACTGGGCACAGAGGCTGCGGAGACCTCTCAAAGAACTGCTGGACTCCTTCACCCGCTTGGGTCTCCAGCCTCGCCAGCCAGCCGGGCCCTTTTCAGTTCTGACTCCCTTTGCTCCACACTGTCCCCTCCTCCTGGGTTGCTCTTTCTTCCTTTCTTTCTCCCTCCCTCCCTTCCTTCCTTCTTTCCTTCTCTTTCTTTTCTTCCTCCCTCCCTTCCTTCCCTTCTTGTTTATTGAGAGAGAGAGAGAGAAGAGTGTGAGTGGGGGAGGGTCAGAGAGAGAGGGAGAGAAGATCCCAAGCAGGTTCCTCGCTGTCAGCACAGAGCACGATACAGGGCTCGATCCCACAAACTGTGAGATCATGACCTGAGCCAAATTCAAGAGTCAGACGGTCAACCTACTGAGCCACCCAGGCGTTCCACTCTTCCCTTTCTGTCTGAGCCCCCTGAAGGCAACATGTAAAGGCTGCCTCCTCTCTGAAGCCCTCTTGGGCACCCGGCAGGCAGGATCAGTACTTCCCAGCGTGGTACTACCTGCCAGATCGTGTAGGGTCTGTAGGGTCTCTCCTCGTGAGTGTGGCGGGTGTGTGTGTTCCGGAATCAGACGGGGGAGCACTGCGGTCCCGGCCCCATCCCTCAGCAGCTGGGTGACTGGGGCCAGAAGCTGTGCTGCCCGCTCACCCGTAGGACTCTGTGCGCATTGCAGGCGCACCTGCAGCGGTCGTCTCTGAGAGCCCGGCAGCCCTGCCTTGGCCAGCGGCAGGGAGACGAGCGACTACCGCACATGCACAAAGAATGAAATAAATGTGGAACTGTGTGAGTTGCCATCACGCTAAGGGCTGAACTCTTCTAAAAGGCTTCATAGGTGGTTGGTGGGCCAACTAGGCTGTTGCCCCTCTGCTCAACTTCTAAGGGGGGTCCAGGGGCTGAGTTAAAAGGGGGGGGGCATAAGGACCGTCACAGCCCAGAAAGCCGGGACGTAGGCTCGATTCAGAGTGGTGGTGGATGTTTCCAAGGGTCAGCTGTGAGGGAGTTCACTCCGTGAAGCCCAGCACCCACTGTGGACCCTCCGGTGGGTGCAGCGGGCAGGGGAGAGGCAGCCGGTCGCTGCGTCTTCCTTCTCTCTCCAGCCCTACCTCTGGCTCTGTCATTGCACCCCCTCCTTTGAAGGGACACAGTGCTACTCCCAGCCCGGCCCGCTGCGGTGGCTGCGGACAGGGGCCGAGAATAAGCTTGTGCCCACGGCAGCTCTCCAAATACAGCAGGGCTGGGTTGACCTTTAAATAGACAGGCTCTGGGCCACTCAGTTCCTGGAAGTTTGAAGAAAGTCGGCCTTTCAAGTGTTGTGACTTCCAACCTCAGGAAAGATCCCTGTGTTTGCAGAAGCCATAATTGGCGGCTGCTTTTGCGCTTCGTGATATGTGGCCGCTCAGGCGGCGGGAGCCAGCGTGCCGAGGGTGGCAGGGAGAATCCTCAAGTATTTTAATGCACCCCTTCTTAGAAGCAAGATAAACATATGCATTGTACTTTACAACAGAGGCAGGGGGTGGGACAGGGAGTGGCCTGGCCCCGCATGAAAGGTCTTTTTCAACTGAACTCTGAGGTTTGTCTTTTTCTTTTTTTCCTTGTTTTTATTTGTAAGCAAAGCTGGCAAGAGTGAAGGATGCGGCATCTCCTCCCCAGACTGCAGACCCTCCCTCCCCTCTCGAGTTACGAACTTCCCTCCACTGCCTTCCCTCGCCTGATGAGAAATGCCTGGGTGAAGGTTGTCATCACAGTTGACTGAGATGATTTACTCTTCTTGTCCAGGAAATCTTTCCTCCAGCTCTGGCTTTGCAATTATGCAAAAAAAAAAAAAAAAAAAGGAAAA
>NW_027527525.1:1186659-1196488 GCF_008692635.1 Crocuta crocuta | reverse complement strand
GTTTAAAAAAAAAAAAAAAAAAAAAAAAAAAAAAAAAAAGGAAAAGTTAATGAAGACGCATAATGTGAATCTAATCATGAGAACATATCAGACATACCCGAACTGTGGGACATGCTTCAAAATAGTTGCCCTGTAACCTTGAGAAGCATCAAGGTCATGAGGGTGAAGGGAAGACAGAGGAACGGTTCCAGATTGGAGGAGGGTGTGGGGAGGTGACGGCTTGTGCAGGGATCGATCGTGAAACTGCCGCAGATGTGCACAGGCCGAGGATGTGACAGTCGCGTGCGCCTTGGGCTGTGGTTCTAGAGAGAAGGTCCTGGCTTTAGGAAGCACACGCCGGAGTATTCTGGGTCGATGAGGTTTTGGCCTTGCTCGCAGAGGGTATGAGGGAAACGGATTTGCACTGTGCTCCCAGCTTTTGTCTAAGTTTGAGATTGTTTTTAAAAAATGATAGAGGTGCCTGGCTGGCGTAGTTGGTAGAGCAAGCGACTTTTGATCTCAGCGTCTTTAAGTTCAAGACTTCCTTGGAGGGGTGCCTGGGTGGCTCAGTCAGTTAAGCATCCACCTTTGGCTCAGGTCGTGATCTCAGAGTTGGTGAGTTCGAGCCCTGCTTCTGACTCTGGGCTGACAGCCTGGGACCTGCTTTAGATTCTGTGTCTCCCTCTCTCTCTGTCCCTCCCCACTCAAGCTCTCTCTCTCAAAAATAAACATTTTTGTTTTGTTTTTAAAAAAAGGAAGACTGACATTGGGTGTAGAGTTTACTTAAAAAAAAAAAAGTCAACCAACAATGAAGGGGAGAAATGGCTTTTGTGGGGAGTAAAACAGATCCAGGTTTAAATTCTGACATTAACCACAGAACTTAACCTCTCTGTATCTGTTTTCTCAGCTTTCCAAACAAAAGATGTGCATCTGTGGGTGCGTGAGTGTGTGAGTGCCCGTGTGTGAGTGTGAGAATTTCTCCCACAGTGGGTCATTCTGAGCAGGAAGTGACACCGAGTGGGGCCCTAGCAGGCTGCCTGAACGGGTGCCCGTGTGGGGCACTGCCGGTGTCTTCATTCCCTTGTACTGCCCCGTGCATCCTCTGCGGGGCAGCGGATGGGTTTACAGACTACGGAGAGCTGCCTCCTCCGTGGCACCATCTCTCTACCTCGACAGTGACGTTGTGGCCCGAGACTGTGTCCCTTGAACTGCAGTGAACTTGAAGGTTTTGTTCAACTCTACTAGCATCTTCCCACGACTCCAGCAAGAACTTAGCATTCCTCATTGCCATGCCTTTCTCCTCTGCTGGCTGCTTCCAGGGAGGTCTCTGTCCCTTTTCACATCACGTTGTCGGGAAGGTGGGGTGGAGGCCGGCAGCCTGGCCCCCAAGCCCGGCCAGGCCACCGAGCAGCCCGGCCACCCAGCAGGCACACGCTGCCGGAGGAGGGCTTCCGAGACGCTGAGTCAATGTCACCGTCAGCCCCAAGCCAAGCAGGCCGGCGAGCCAGACCTCTCTCTACCAACCTAATAAAGCCAGTGTTTACACTGGGGAGAGGTGCTCCTCAGATGTTTGTGCCAATCCCCAAATACGGCCATGGCCAGAATGCGAGGGGGGTGCTTGTTATGTAAGGCCCGTGGCTGGTCCCCAGACAATGCCACTTCCTCGCTTGGCGATGTGTAACTGCCTAACAACGGGTTACTCATTTCCTCGGGAATACTTGGCGGGTCGCTCTGCCCCGTTTCCTCCTTCTGCCACATCCCTGGGCTTCCTCCATTGAATGTTCTCCAGGTTCCCAGGAACTCTACCACCCAGGCCCCCGCCTTTGGCTGTTGATGGGAAGGGGCGTTTGGAGCAGGGCCTGCATCGCAGCTGGGGCTGGGATGTGCCGACAGCGCTCACAGCGAGCAGTGGGGGGCCAGCCGCCGGGGTGAGGAGGCCCCGGGTGGGCGGCTCAGGCCGTGCTCCTGCTCCTCCCTGGTCCTGACAGGCGTGCACCTGGTTGCCCATCCCATTTCTGATTTAGCTCCTTCCTTTCTGCCTCTCCCCGGGCAGAGGGATGAACAAAGGGGCGAAGGGATGATAAGGGTACGTCTGAGATGGAGTTCCCCAAGTGGCCACGAACCCTGCAGGCCATGCGAAAACGTGGCATGCGTGAGCTCTCGGAGTCCAGCCCTCTCTACTCCCCTCCTCGCACCAGCTCGACCAGAGACCCTACAAAACTGGCTGCGTCCCAGCCTTCTGTGGGCACATCGCTGGCCTGCCATCCACCCTGTACAGGTTAGCCGTTTGTGAGCCACAGCCTTGCCAGCCGCAGGCAAGGCTCCTCCTCCACCGTCCATTAGAAACCAACAGCGTACGCGCCTTTCTGTCTTGACAGGTCTATGAATACATGCACACATTGTACACACACACCACGCAGACACACACAGGTGCGCACACGTGTATAGATGCTCCCGGTGCATGCATGGTGTCATGCCAAGCTATTGGCCTATTTGATTGTTCTATTTCTGTCTACCAGCTGTCAAAGTTTGGGAATTAGGGATGTATCTGTGAGAGCGCGGATCCTAGTTAGTCCTGCGTTCTTTTCATGGGCTGTCTTATTCTCCCCACAACCACGGAGGCTGATGCTTTCATTCCTGTTTTATAGATGGGAATCGATCCATTGTGTGACTCGTTGCCACTAATATTCAGTAAGTGCCTTAGTGTGCTGGGTTGAGAGAGAAGACTCGGCCCTGTGCCCCACTTTCTCTTAAAAGAGGCACTGAGCCTGTAAGTGTGCTGTCCCTTGGAGGAGCACTCTGGTGGGGTGGGGACCCTGCCTGTGTGGGCCTGGGAGGAGACAGAGGCAGGTAAGGGCTGGTGGGGCAGAGAGAGGTCTTCCTGCGTGTGGTGGGCACAGACCCTGGTGACATTTGCTCCGTGTGTATGGCCACCCTGAGACCCAGGCGCGTGGGCTGTGGGTGCTGTTTTGGTTTGCTTCCTGCCTTCTTGGGCCGTAGCCATGCTTTAGAGCCTGGACTTGGGAGACTGATAGAGCTCAGTCCAAATCCAGTGCTTTCTAGATGACTTAGCCCAGCCACGTTTGCATCATGTCTCAAGTCCTGGGTGCTTCGTCCAGAAAATGTGAATGGCTGTCATCTGTGTCTCCTAAGGCAGGAGCGCCATGCCCAGAGCAAGCTGTCAGCTAGCCGTGGGCGTTAACAGAGCTGTGTGCTCCCTGCAAGTCGACATTCATGGTCATGAGCAGAGAGCTGCCCCCCCCACCCACTTTGGCTGCATTTGGAGGGTCTCCTTTGCTCAATTGTTGGCGTCTGCTGACCGTAACTGAGAAGGTGTCATTCGTGTTTGCAAAGGGGCAGAGGTGCTTCAGTGTCTTGTTGGGCATTTTACTGAGTTGTGGTGACTGCATGAAATTCTTTTGGGGGGCATGACCCAGCTCACTCAATCAGTTAACAAACATTTATCGAATACCTCCTCTGTCCTGGGTACCTGTCTTGGTGAAGGGCAGTAAATCAGACAGCCCCATCTCCGTCTTCATCAAGCCACCAGGCTGGTGGTGGTGGTGGTGGTGTGTGTGGGAGGGGGTGCCCACAGGGGCTTGGGGCTACCTGAACCCTTCACTCTGGGCCTCCTGCTCCTCAGAAAGGTCTGGCCCTGGATGACTCCAGACTGCTTCCTTCATTCCATGTAGCTTCCTTACTTCTGCAGTGTGTGTGTATAAGTTTGCTTATAGCTTTCAAATGGGACTATGACTTTGATCTTGGGGCACGGATCCACACGGAGGTGCTGGGAAAGGTGGTGGAGCTACATTCTTGATGTTTACTTGTCAGTGATTTTCTGGAGACTCTGGAGCTGGGGTGGAATTAGTAATTCTGGTAATTGCTTATTTAATCTCTGCTTGGGTCACCCTGGAGCCCTGGGTGGGCTTGGGTTAAAAAAAGGCATTGGGCCGTTTTGTTTTCTCATCATTGCTGCCCCTGGGTGCTGCTGCAGTGTCCAACCAGGGCCCCCTAAGTTTTTCTCTTCTTTCCTACGCACCCCCTTCCAATCAGGAAGGAGGTAAGCAGCATAACCTGTGTGCTGGCTGGTTTCTTAAAGTGTTTCTCATTTGCCATCTGTTTCTGAAGGTTAATGTGCCGCCTTAAAAAAAATGTCTATTTTTGAGAGAGAGGGAGAGAATGAGCCGGGAAGGGGCGGAGAGAGAGGGAGACACAGGATCCACATCTGGCTGTGTGCTGACAGCAGCGAGCCCAGTGCAGGGCTTGAACTCATGAACCGTGAGATCATGACCTGAATTGAACTCAGATGCTTAACTGACTGAGCCACTCTGGCGCCCTAATTTGCTGTCTTCTTAGAGAAGTTAGGTCAGTCCGTGTGTGTGTGTGTCTGTGTGTGCGTGTTTCTGTCTGTCTGTGTCTGTCTCCTCTGTGTGCCCATTGACTTACTGTTTCCAGTACCTACTGTGTGTTGGGCCCTGGGTGGGTGATCTCATTCACCAACACAGAGATAGCGCCTGGAGGGGCAGGGGTTATCACCTCCCCTTGCAGAAGAGGGGGTGAAGCTTCAGAGAGAGATGAAGGGCCTCACCCAGCATAAACTTCGGTCATGTCAGAGTGACATTTACACCCAGGGTTCTGGGCACACACACCAAGTGGGGTGTGTGGCCCTGGCGGTACAGAAGACAGGCCCTGGGTGCACAGCAAGGCGGAGGCTACTTAACATTCCTGAACCTTGGCTTTTCTTACCTGTAAAATGAGGGAGCGATAGGATTTTCCCCTAAGGGTCATTGCGAGTGTTCATCAGGGCCGGGGCTTCCGTAGGGGTTATAAAACCGCGTCCAGCAACCGTCTGCACTCTAGCAACCTCAGTTACTGTTGGTCCTCCTGACTGAAAGATTCTGAACGGAGTTGGTCGGAGCTGTGGGCTCANCTCTAAGCAGCACGGAAGCCCCCTGGCGCTCAGGCTGGAGCTGTGTGTGTGTGTGTGTGTGTGTGTAGCTCCCCACCCTGTCCGCCACCTTCGCTTTGCTTTGATGGTCTTTCTCAGAAAGGAGGAAGGCTGTGTGGGTGTGGCCGCTGACTTCCTCTGCTGCCCTGTCCCTGGCCGGGCTTGGAGCGTTGCATGCTGTCAGATCTGCACCTCCTCTGTCTTTTGGGGCGGCCCAGACCTGCAGGCTCTGGCGCTGGGGACATTGCTCCTCACCCCCGTGAGTGTCCATCCTGGAAGCCTTCAGGGGCCGGTGAGCACGGCCGAGCGCACGGCCGACACTGCTTCCTCTCCTGCCTTCGTGGGAGGAGGTGGCTTGTGGGCACCCTTGAGGGGAGCCTCACCTGGAAGGTGGCCTGAGCAGGTCTCTGCCCCAAAGCCTCGCCTGGGGGGGAGCATACTCTTCTTTGTGCCCTGGCACAGCCCCACCTCTGCAGGCCCCTCCCCCACAGAAGAGCCTCTTCCTCCTTGACACCCTGCTTTCCTCTGCTTGCACTCTCCATGTGCATTCACACGTGCGCCTTTGAGAGGGTTGGGCACAGGACGGTATTTCTAGATCCGGAAAATGACCACTGTGGTTTCACTTCTGTCCCTGTTTTCGGTGCAGACTGAGTCACCCATGCATGTGGGCTTGCAGTCTGTGTCCCTCGCTTGGTTGGAATCTTAATCTGGTTCAGTCACTTTGTTCTGGGCGCCCACTTGGCCTCTAGAAGTAAACTCTGAGCACGGTGGCAGCCAGGACTAGGGGTCAAGCCAGGCAGGGCTTGAGTGCGCGTCTTGAGATGCTGAGCCGCTTTATTCCGTGTCATCTTTCTGTGCATCGCAGGAGCTCGTTATTACTTACAGTTCAAACCCGCAGCTCAGGAAGGTAAGACATTTTTCAGTTATCGCTCACGGAGAAAGTGACGGCTGGGATTTGGTCCCCGATGTTCCTGTCACCCCAAATCATGACCTTGCACGTGCTCTGTCCTCATCAAAGCCCGTTTGGAGACGGATGCCGTCATGCCCGCCTCTCTCTGCCCTTCCCCTCCTGACACATGTCCGCAGTCTTCTAAAACCCGTCTCTGTCATGCCAGCTGGAAGACTCTGGAAATCCCTGGCTTTGCAGGCAGCCTCTTGGTGGGGGGTGAGTCCTCAAGGAGCAGAACCATTTGGCGAAAGACGTGTCTTTGCACAGCGCTGGAGTGAGAGTGGGGTCTAGTGTCCTCATCACCTCCCACTTCCCTCCCCTTCTGGAGATGGGGCCACCCGTGATTTGTCAGCTGGGGCTAAGAGGAATCGACGGCACACAAATGTGAAGTTGAAAATCCCCGCACTTTTCCAGGAAAGGCACGTGACCGTGCGCAGCTGCAGGCCCCTGAGGGGTCCCATTCTGGGACGGAGAAGCCCAGATTGCTTCGAGTTCCTTCTTGGCCACAGATGAGGCTTATTTGTGTCAAACGCTGTATCTGTGATACTCTGTTCAGGGTGAACAAGATACCCCAGAGTTTTGAGGGCTTGTGGTGAGAGCTCAAGGCCTTACTTACCCTGTGCTTAGATCCTGTGGCTCCAAATATATACATACACGTTTGGGAGCTCCCAGCAATGCAGATTGCATAGAGAGACTACCTGTAAGATTCCTTTGCGGTTCTCCTCTTCTTTTTTTCTTTTCTTAAAATATTGGAAGAAAAATGACCCAAAGCCGTTTGTTCTCAAGGCTGCAAAGCTGGATGAGGTGAAAGTTTCCCTGGAATGGAGGGAAAGCTCCGGGCTGTGAGCTCTTGGGTTTTGCACGTTGTTATTTTGGGCCAGGGTCTCTGCGTGGCAGCGGCGTGGGCTCTGGTAGAGGAGCTGTCGGCTCATCGCACATTCAGGGGGACCGTTCCTGTTGCCTGTCTTGCTCGAGCAGTGCCTCCCCGTGGTGAGGTGGACACCGCAGGCCTTGTGCTCATGTGACAGATGAGGAAACTGAGGCTGGTACAACGCGGGGCTGTGAGATACTGTAGAAGCCCCTTCTCTTTTCTCTATCGGTGAGGTTTGATGGTCTGTGGGGCTTGTACGCGGGGGTCTTCTTGATCCGTCTTTGTCTCCACCTTGGCTGTGTGGTTACCGAGGAGGAGGGAGCTGGGTCTGTGTCAGCTCCTCCGCGGTTTTTCCCCCCTACCTTTCTTCTCATTCAATGAAAATGCATTGAGCTCCCCATCATAGGGGCTGGGCTGGTGCGTGGCCCCCGCACCCTGATGTGAGAAGGGACGGTGCACCAGTGAAAGGCAGCCACGCATCATGGACAGAGGAGACTGGATGGGGTGGCCTGGCAGGGCAACAGCTAGAGGAAGACCCACAGCTGAGTCAAGGGGAGGTTTCCCGAAGCCCCCGGGTCCCTGCCAGGCCTGCCTTTGGTTCCCAGAGCACTTCTCGCCCAGGCTGACTCCGCCTCACCAAGCCCACCAAGCCCTGTCCTTAGATGCTCCTGCCTCCTGGGCACACCCTTGTCATTATGGTGGTCCTTGTTGAGTCCCCACTGATGAGGGACTGGGGGGGGGGTTGGGCAGCCCTCTTGGTGTTTGCTTTTGGCCACAAGGGACACTGAGAGTTGGGGAGGTAGAATGGCTTGCTGAAGACCACGTGCTCATAAGAGAGGACAGAGACAGACTCAAGGCCTGGAAGGGTCTGTGGATTTTCCATGTAATGCCCACACATCCTCCTCGGAGGCCTGGAGGAACGAAGTCTTTTCCTTTCTTTTAGGTTAAGTCCAGGGTCGCTTCCCTGCTGGAATCACTGGTTTTCATCTTTCCCTGGGTCTCCCCTGGGAAGTATCGAAGGTTGACCAGTTAGGGTATGNCCCAGATAGCGGAATGGATAAGAGTTGTTCTGGAAGCATGTCAGTATCTTAAATGCCAGTGCAGATGGGTGCGTGCCTGCCGAGCACTGGGCCTGGTCTGTCCGTGCTCGTTTTTATTAACCGTCACCCAGCCCCGGGCCGGATGGAATTTTCTCCTTAGTAGTTCTGAGACAAGTTACAGTTGTACTACCTTTTATTTTTATTCTTTTTCTCAATTTCTATTTAAAATAATTGTATGCAGGAGCACCTGGGTGGCTCAGTCGATGAACTGTCTGACCTCGCTTCAGGTCATGATCTCACAGTTCGTGAGTCCGAGCCCCGCGTCGGGCTCTGTGCTGACGGCTCGGAGCCTGGAGCCTCCTTCAGATTCTGCGTCTCCCTCTCTGTCTGCCCCTCCCCCACTCATGCTCTGTGTCTCTCTCTCTAAATAAATAAACATTAAAAAAATTTTTTTTAAATAGTTGTATGTAAAGAGCAGCTCCGAGGAGAGTAAGTCCAAGGGCAGCTTCTGTGTTGTCTTCTAGGAACTTGATTAGAAACGATTCTTCCATGAGGCTGTAGAGCCGAGTGGTGGGGCCAGGGGCTGTGGAGTCGTCCTGCCTCTACCCGACCCTGGCCAGGCCCGAGCTGCCTCTGTGGCCTGGGGCACCGTGATTCACCCCAGGTATCTGTTTTCTCTGGCTGCTGCAATACGCGTGGCCGGAGTGCTCATGCGGCCACACTCACTGTGCAGGGCTGTGGGTTATAGGTCCCACCAGGCGGACGTCCCCGTGTCTGCGGCCACACTCACCTCTGCAGACGCTAGTGGGGAGGGTCCGTTTTCCTGCTCATGCCGCTCATTGGCCGAGTTCAGGTCCCAACACTTGCAGGACTGGGGTCCCTGTTTTCTTGCTGGCTGGCAGCTGGAAGCCGTGTCCATCTTCCAGAGGTGGCCCGCATCCTTGGCTCGTGGTCCCCTCCGTCCCTGGTCAAACCCAGCAACAGTGGGTCCAGTGCCTTTCATGCCTCTCCTCCCTCCCTCTCATCTCTTGGACCACAGGGCAGAAAGGTTCTCTGATTTCAAGGGCACACGGGATTAGATCAGCACACCCTGACGCTGCAGAGTAATTCCCAGCTTGAGACCTTAACCCGAATCACATCTGCAAAGTTCCCTTTGTTGGGGAGGTGACATAGTCGCGGGTTCTGGGAGTTAGGATGCGGGCATCTCTGCCCTTTGGCGTGGGGGGTGATTCTACCCACCGCACGGTAAGGGAAGTTAATTGATACATGTAAAGTGCTTACAGTGAAATTTGCCAGCGCTCAGCTGCTGACCTAGAAAAAGTCACCTACTTCTATCTCGTCTATGGTGAGCCCTCCGTGAAAGTTCACTTCTGTTATTCTAGTTATTTTGTTTTAAGTTGTTGTTAGTATTATTGTCATGTTAATGCTGATGTGTACATCCTGATACACTTCTCAATCATCGTGTCTTTAACGAACTGTGGACGGCCGATTTGGGAGACTGTGTTTTTCCTCTTTACTCTCTGCTCTTTCTCCCCCCCGCCCAGGCTCAGGGCACAGCTCCTGCCCCCAGCCTCCGGGGGTCCTGGACGATAACCCCCCCCCCGCCTCCACCCCTCTTCCGGAACGTGGATGTGAAGGGAGACTCTGCCCCTTGGGGAAGTAGTGGTCCCTCTCTGGGGACTGTCCCTCTTGGCTTTGTTGAGCCTTTTGTTCTTTGAAGCAGGTGTGGAAGGCGCCGTCCCTATGGACCCGTGTTTGGGGACCAGTGAGATGAACACTGACTTCCCCAGGGCAGCCTGAGCTCCGGGTCCCCAGACCCGAAGACTGCGGTGGCCTGGGCGTGTGCAGGGCCTTCTGGCGGTCACACCGAATGCTAGTGACTAGATTAGTGATCGTCAGCTGGTGAGTGGGGCAGAGCTGGGTTCAGGCCCTGACTTGTCTTACGAGGTGCAGTGACAGATCACCTCAAGCTCTGGAGCCCTGTCGTCTTTCGATGGAGAAGGGCCATTTGGATTAAATCCTCGGTTCTCCACCCTCGAGGT
>NW_027527525.1:1177296-1186583 GCF_008692635.1 Crocuta crocuta | reverse complement strand
GCTCCTGTGCTGCGGTGGCCTGTGGAGAGCCCAGCAGTGAGGTTGGACAGGCTGACCTTTTATCTGTGGTTATTATTCTGGGATTCGGGATGGAGCGCCTGACTCGGTCCCTCCTGGGCAAGCTAAATGACCTGTCTTTCCAGCTCTCTTTTTATTATGTCTGGAGCCTTCCTCCTGAGCTTATGAAGGAAGAGAAAATGCTGCTGTGGGGGTTTAGGTCTGAGGGCCTGGAAATGGCCCTAGAATACAAGGCAATGTAACGGCCTTCCCAACCCATCTGGTGGCTCAGTGAGATGACTCGTGTCCCCCTGGGGAGAAGGCCCTCAAATCCTACGTGTCCCTGCCCCTTGGCACCACTCCCAGGCCGGGCCTAGGCTCCGACACACAGTAGGCTTTCGGCAGCGTTTGGGGAGAGAGTGGATCTCTCGACAGGTCGCAGCATCATTATTTCCCGCATTGAATCAGCCCAGGTCTCATTTCTGCCCAAACCTCCATGAGGCTTCTGTGGGTAAGTCAGCCCCAAGAAGGTTGGTGTTCAGCTTCATTGCAAGTCAATAAGTACTCTTTTATTGTATTGAGAAATACAGCAGCTCGCCTTGTATGACATCCAGACCAAGAGGACACTGAAGACAAGTAAGAGGTCTGGAGCAACGTCACGTTTTTGGCCCAGAGAATTCACCCTGGGGCTGTCCTGTGTCCTAAAGGACGTTTAAGGACATGCCTGGCCTCTGTCCGCTAGATGCCAGTAGCCCTGCCCCCGCATCCCAGCCCCCAGTTGTGATAATCCGAGATATATTTTAGACATGGCTAACTGGTAGGGTAAAAATCATGCCTTGTTGAAACCCATTGGTCCAGATCTGTTGGGTCTCCCCAGCTGGTAGACTTGACATAGACTTCCACAGAGCCTGAAGACAGAAAGGCTGACAGGTAGCTTGGTCTAGGGAAGAGAATCCCAAGTTAAGGGTTGAAAATGAATGTCATGCCAAATGTACAGGGTTGAGTTTTTGGGTGTTTCTCTGTTCCCCAGCTGTATGACATTGAGCCTATTACTCAACATCTCAGAGCCGCTTGCCCGCCTTCTGTAAAAGAGAAAAAGAATCCTGTGCCCTTAAGCACGATTGAAGATAAGGTGGTCAAAGCCTTCACATTCCATGGGTGCTGAGGAAAAAGTAGGTATTTTGGATGAGTAACGAGAAGCATCTTAAGGAAAGCATATTTGGCGCCTGCACAAGCGCCATCTGACTGTTTTCACATTTAATTGTAGAGAAGGGAATGTAAGTTATCAAGATCTCAGCTATAAAGCCCGGGTGACTTAGGGCCCCAACAGGGACTGTGTTTGAAGAGGCCGCGGCGGGTTTGGTTTAGGCTTCGGCCACGTGCTGGTCATGTGACCATGCTCGGCTTTCGCAACCTCAGTCTTTCTGTCTGTGAAATGGGGGCGATAAGACTCTTGCCCCCCACAGGGCGCTGGGAGGCTTCCGCGAAACCGCGGGTGGAATCTGCTCACCATTTTTCTTGCCTGGAGGTGACCTTTGAGATTCTGCTCCCAGCTCTCTGTTGGATGCTGGACTCCCCTCTTCACCAGCTCCAGGGCGACTTATTTGGGAAACTTCCCAGGGAGCCATCGAGTGTGGAAACTTCTTCTTGCTCCTTTGACTTTGGGTCTTCCTTGGTTTGGATCATGATTTTTATGGTGACCCGGGTTCTGTCCCAGGGGATCAGGCGTTTGAGGGAAGGGGGGGCTCCCCAAGGCAAAGACAAAGGCCCAGCTAGTTCCCTCTGCCACCGACGCTGAGGAGGGACCGCGGCCATCTGGCCGGCAGGAGGCCTCGCTGGTGACAGTCAGCCTGGCCCCCTTTGAAGCAGCTTTAAGACCAGTTTGGTAACTTGATTTGGAAAGTGGTATCGATGACTCTGAGGCTGCAGGCTGCTCATTAGCCGCCTTCTGGGCCCGGCAAATTGGGTTAAGTGGAATGAAATCACTTCTCCCCTCCCTGGGCTCATGGCTGAGGTCCAGGCCCCATTGTAATGAGAACCTCTCTTGGGCTAAGGACATTGAACAGCTTTCCGGGGAGTCTGGCACTCTGTTTTCATATGTGAAGCCTGCTTTCCCCTGGAGGCCAGGGCGGGAGGCTGATAAGACAGAAAAAACGGATGGATGAGTGCGGGGTAGGGGGGTAGTCGGGTCAGAAGAGAGCTAACAATGAACAGTTGTGAAGTATTTTTCAAGGGCTCCTTATCCTTCCCCTCTTGAAGGGTGCTGCGCTTGATTCCTTTCCTGTCTTCCTTCCGTCCCCCCATCCCCCACGTTACAGAAAGTGCTTCGAGGAACATCTCCCTGTGCCCTAAGGCATGTGTGTGGGCGCTCCTCTGCAGCTTGTACCCCAAGGCGACCTTGCTGCCTCTCGCTCTCGATGAACATTCTCCTTTTTACAGACACCGTCAAACTTCTCTCCAGAGCAGTGGTGCTGACTTACGCTCCCAGCCTCTGAACCCCAGAGCCTCCCCCCGCAACCTCTTCCCCACTTTGTCACCCACATTCGACCCATCAGATGGTCACTGTTTTGCTAATCTGCTGAGAGAGACACGGTTTCTAGTAGTTTCCCCAATGACTAGGGGAAGGCTGAGCGCCCCCGTCTGTGTGCACACGCCTGTTCGGGGAGGAAGGACCCCAAAAGCTGCCTGAATAATCACGGCCTCTCGCTCATGCCCGGACGTCCAGGCAGTTTGATAAACTCCTCCATCTTCATCTGCAGCGGTTCCCTCGCCAAGTTCATGTGTGTTGCCAAGGATTACTGGTTTTGGAACCGCCGCTGAGCGGTTTTCTTGCCCATTTAGCTGCAGAGACTTTTGAATTCTTTGGGATACATGCACACTGTTGATTCCATCCCAACCCCCCCGCCCTTTGACTAACCAGCATATACTGAGCATTTTATTCAGCACAGGCTGTAGAAGCGGAAGTCCTGGGTTCTAGCCCGGCTGTGAGGACTCTTGCTGGCCTGCCCCTTGTCAGCCCTGTGGCCCAGGGCGAGACCCAGGAGCTTTCTGGTTCTTCACTGGTCTCTCCGTCCTAGGGCCCCGAGGCTGCCATCCTCACAAGGTGACTGGGAAGGAACAAGAGAGTCATTCGCACCAACGTGCTTGCAGGTGTTTCGGGAGCCGCCAGGCGCCACCTGGGGTGCGGTGCGGCCCCTCCAGGCAGCCTGCTGCTGGCCTGTCTGGGTGTGTCCTCCCCTGCGTGACTCGGGAGGCCGGATGTGCACGGGCAGCACTGATGGCGGTTGTCATTTCTGCCACGATTATTCACCCAAAGCTGCCAAGCGATGTTTATGTACCAGCTCTATAGAGTCCCTTATATTAGATCCCGTCCTGACTGCTAGGGGTATAGTGACAAGCAGAAACAGAGATGCTTCCTGCTCTAGGGTGGCCTGGGGTCTCATGGGGAAAAGAGACAGCGTGAGGGGTTTGTGGAAAGGTGAATCCAGTGCTAAGCGAGCATCTTCACTGGCCGGGTCACTCACAGTAGAAAGGAAACACTGGTAATCCTTGTTGCTTTGGTAACTGTGCAAAGTGCTGAGCTCTAAGGGGAAGAAAGAAAAGAGACCAGGGCTATAATAGTAAATGGGAATAAAAGGAATGGCTCATGGGGCGCCTGGGTGGCTCAGTCTGTTAAGCGTCCAGCTTGGCTCAGGTCATGATCTCACGGTTCGTGGGTTCGAGCCCCGCATCGGGCTCTGTGCTGACGGCTCGGAACCTGGAGCCAGCTTCCGATTCTGTGTCTCCCTCTCTCTCTGGCCCTCCCCCGTTCATGCTCTGTGTCTCTCTTGCTAAAATAAAAAATTAAAAAAAAAAAAAAAAACACATTAAAAGTAAAAGGAATAGCTCACATTTATTGAGCACTTACTTGGTGTTAGACCTTTTCACAAATGCTTTGTGCAGATAAGGCAGGGATTATTATTATCTCATGTTTACGGATAAGCAAACTGAGGATATGGCGGCAGTCATTCCACAGAGCCAGTGCACAGGGCTCAAAGTTTGGGAATGATGCCTTTCACCTGACGTGTCTGTGGCTGGTCCCATGCTGCTTGAATCCCTGCACATCCCAAGGTCCTGCCTCTGTCCCGCTGACACTGTCACCTTATTCTTGAGTGTCCTTTTCCTTCGATTTCTCCAAGCAGCAAGCTCGAGGAATGATTATTGTCTTCATTTATATAGTAAGTATTTATTAGAATGAAGGCTTCGTTTTCACCGTGCAAATCGGGCAACATAAAGAAATAGTTCCCCAAAAGCTGCTAGAGACGGTCTGGGCTAGAGTAGAGCTGTGAACAAGCCCTTTAAAAGTTCTTTGGTCCTGGAGCCCCATACTGCTTCCTGACCGCTCTTTTGGCTACATTTTTCTCCTCCCTCTCCCCTGCCCAGCTCGAAGCCAGGCAGGCACAGGGAGCCTGCAGATCTGTGCGTCTCAGGTCCCCTTCCTCTGAAGTAGGCATGGTAGTCAGTCACTGCCTATTTCACGTTGGCGAAGTCTTGTAGAGTTCCTGCCTAGCCCTGCCTCTTAGTAGATTTGACATCTGCAGTAGGTTTCTGGACCAATCTGGACCTCATCGTGTGTGCATTGAGTGCCCACCAGATGCTGAGTCTGGTGACCGAAGACAGGATGAAAGAAACTATAGCCCATGACCTTTTCCAGGTGCCAAGGGGGCATTTCCCCTATGATTTATCATCCTGAGCACAGAACCTGTGCTTTATTTATGTATTATTATTAGAGAGAGAGAGCCTGCATGTGAGTTGAGAAGGAGGCAGAGGGAGAGAGGGGAGCTTAAGCAGGCTCCACATCCTGCACGGAGCCCGACGCGGGGCTTGATCCCACAACCCTGGGATCATGACCTGAGCTGAAATCAAGAGTTGGGACGCTCACCTGACTGAGCCACCCAAGCACCCCAGAGCTTGGGCTTTAAATGGTGGTGGACGTTGCCTGTGGTAGTGTTTTTATTCTCTTGGAAGGCACTTGAGAGATGAAGCCCTTTCACTCAAGGGAGACCACTCACAGATAGATCTCCTAGTTGTACCCCGATTCCTGGTAGAAGTTTCCCTTCTTTGTTCACTCTGGTTTCTTCATCCCAGACCCGGAGAGCATGACAACTACTGTGGGCTGAATTCTGTCCCCTCTCCATGCCATGTTGAAGTCCTGACCCCAATACCTCAGAGCATGAATGTTTTAGATGCAGCGTCTTAAAAGAAGTAATTGAGTTATGTGAGATCATCAGGGTGCTTCCTGACCCAGAGTGACTGGCATCCTCACAGGAAGAGAAGGGTGGGACACAGACCCAGAGTGAAGACCGTATGAAGCCTCAGGGGAAGATGGCCATCGACAGACAAGCCGTGGAGAGCAGCCTCAGAAGAAGCGAACCTCCCTGGACACCTTGGTCTTCCAGCTTCTAGAATTGTGAGAAAGGAAGCTTCTATTGTCAGAGCCGCCCAGCTGGTGGTACTTGTCACGGCAGCTGGAGCTGACTGACGTAGCCACCATGAGCGGCACACATTCTCTGAGCCCCCTTTGCCTTGGCTGTAAGAAGCACCTCGTAGGGCGAGGTCAGGGTGGGACTGAGCGGCTGACGGGCACTGAGAGTTCACTATTGGTCAAGTCCCGTTCTAAGCCCTTTTTGTGCCTGAATGCACTTAATCCTCAAGTGCTCCTTCAGGGTGGGCAGTGGGTATTACTGTTCCCATTGCACAGATGGGGGAAGTGGGGCATGGAGTTCTTACATAACTTCCTGATGTTACTCAGAAAGCAGTGGGCAGCCAGCGTGGGGACTGTTGTGTTTAGTGTCTGGAGCCCACGTGGCTGGTCACTGTGCTGTCCGGCCCTCTAGCCGTGAAGGACCGAGCTTGGGAGTGCCTGGCCCCAACGCCGTGTTGCCTGGAGCCTATTTTCTGCACTGAATGGATGCTGTGTGGATCCTACAGGCTGTATGCACCGTGTGTGTGTATGTGTGTGTGTGTGTGTGTCTGCCTGTCTGCTCCCTTGTTTGGGTCCCAGCACCTCCTTCCCTGTAACCCATGAGGCTCCTCTCACTGTGTCCCCTCCCTCCTCATCCCTGATCTTAATTGACTTTGGCTTCTGTCCCAGGGCGCAGCCTGGCACCAGGACCTGCCGTGCTTCCATAGCACCTCAGATGGGAAAGCAGAGGGTGGCCTTCAGCAAACAACACAGGCCCATGAATCTGTCCTCTCCTCCCTGGCCTCGTCCCCGTCTTTGTCACTGTAGTTTGGAGGGCTCCGGAGTCGCTGCCTCTTTTAGGAAGCATCACTCATCATGGACTGCTGAGTGTCAGGCCCCAGGGACGCGGAGGCCCGCGCTGGCTCCGGAGTTACTCAGGCCTTACGGTAAAAACACATCACCCTGAATGTGGGCCAGCCACAGCGTGGGCCCAGCCCCACCCCGCCCAGGCAGCTGGGTCCTGCGGCCGTGCCTGACTCACTGGCCAGAGAGGCTCTTCGTGTTCAGGCCAAGGCCAGCCCCTCCTAGGCCGGCCCTGGTTCCTGGAAGAGCTTTGTGCTGTAGGAGCTGGACTCCCCCTCCTCCTTGCATCCAGTGAGCACTCGTTTCAGAGTCCGTGCCGAGCACCTGACACACTGTCTCCTTCTTCACTTCTCGCAGTCAACTCCGGGGCAGGTGCTCTTCTGATCTCCCTTCCACGGAGGTGGGGGCCGGTGCAGCCGTGGGAATGCTCACAACAGAACTTAGCCCACTGTGCTTGGGTGATGCTGGGGGCCAAGTACCTGGCTCGACTTCCGTTCACCCTGCAAGCAGGTGCCACTGTTGTGAGGCCTGATTCACAGGTCGGAAGAAGAGACCCGGGTGTTTCTGGGTACCCCGGCTGGCGCGGGTGGTCTGCCCGTCTAGCCTTAGCCAGGGAGCTGGGCTGTGGGGCAAGGAAATGTCAGCAGAGGCCCCCAGACTCCAGAGCATGACCCTTCCCCACTGCTCTTGGGACAAGAGCTGGTGGAAGGGTGACGAGAGAGCTGGGGGTCACACAGGGAGAGACGGACTTGCCAGGACTGACCTGCGCTCTCAGGGTCTGGGTCCCTCTTTCCTGGCCCCTTTGTGCATGCCCAGAGCACAGGCCCCTCGATGGGCTCCCTGGATCCATAGTCCTTCCTTCCCACCTGTCTTCCGCAGGCACCAAGAGCCCCCCTTTGGGAGGTGGGGGCGAAAGTGAGACACAGCCGAGCCCGCCTGCTCAGCACTTTCACTTTAGGAAACATTCCACAGACGTGATCTCATTGCATTGAGCAATCGCATGGGAATTGAAGCCCCTGTTTTAGCGAAGGGGGAACCGAGGCTTCTGCAGAAGGGAAGTAGCTGCCTGGGGGCTGGCCCCTATTTCTGCTACCCCCCCCGTGCTGCCTCTGCTCAGGAGCCCTGAAGCGAAGGGCTCCCTGCGCAGAAGCGTCCAGGCTCGCGTTCATGCTGCTTCTAGTCTAGTCCCAGCCGCGGGCTGGAGAGCAGGGCTGTGAGCAGAAAGCCTGGGCAGGGTCAGAGGGTGGAGTCGATGCAGGACTTCCAACAATCAGAAGGACGGTAGCCTCTCTGTGTGGGGCCGGCATCCAGGTAACATCAGGAGATCTCGGAATGGTCTGAAGATTAGAGGGGAATGAAGCTCCTAGAAGGAGACATGACCAGGCGTGTCCCGGAGGGAGCAGGACAGCAGCCATCCGCGGGTCATCCTAACGATGCGCTGGACGGTGCCTCGGCCTCACGATCTCACGGTGCCTGTCCTCTGCATAGCCCTCAGGGGAGAAGGTTCCTCGCCGCACTTTGCAGACTGGGAAACATGTCCAGGATCCGGCCCAGGGCTGACCCGAGACGTCCCTTCTTCCCTCCCCTCCCTTGCTCTACTCTGAAAAACAAAAACACAGAATTTCTTTAATGTTGCTCTAGGAAGTTTATTTTTAGAAAGGTTAATGTCCCTCTGCGATGCCTGGCTCGTGGCAGATCCAGACATCAAGAGCCAGGTGTTGGGTGTCTGCTGCCCAGGTAGGCTCGGAGAGGCTGCTGGCCCGTCGGGGGAGGCTGGGGGTGCCCGGAGTCTCATTGTCTCAGCAGAGATGGGGGAACCTGTTAACCTGCCTTAGAAGCTAATAAAAAATCCCAGTGAGATCATGTCTGTTAAAGCCCTTTGAGCCTTCTGAGCGCTGAGGCTGTATTAACACGCGCCCTTGTTATTGCTTACTCAGCAGAAACGTCCCCAGGGCTGCAAAGCCCACCCCTCCTTCCAGCCCCCCTGTTTCCTTCTGCGTTTTATTTGATGCTGCCTTTGCATCTTGAATATCTGCCACTGTTTGCTAACCTGCTATCCTAGAAGGAGGGGGCATATGTCGGGTGCTTTATGTTGTGCTAAGCCTTGTTTATCCAGTGGCTCCTTTAAACCTTACAGCCATCCTGTGATGCAAGATGTGTGTATCTCCCGTTTTCAGGTGAGGCCGCCAGGGAGGTCAGCGAGGTCGCAGCTTAGAGCAGCAGGGGGGGCTGCTCCTGGGGTGTGTTTGCTGCCAGGTCATGCGTTGCTGCACTAGTGTCTGCATTTTCTGGATCGTTCTTCCAGAAAGCAGGAGCAGCTCTGCCCTTCCTTAACTGGAGGAGGAGAATTTGGCCCTGAGATGGTGGTGATGGTTTGTTACTTGTTTATGCTGCAGAGCTGGGGCTGGGTGGTCTCTGTTCTGGACAGCGTTGGCTGAGATCTGCGAGGGGTCAGCCCCCCCACCCCCCACCCCGCCGCCTCTTCCGTGGCTCTTTGCGTGTGGTGGATGGGCAGGTGGGCTTTGATGTTGCCCTGAGGACCCGACCTGACGCCGGCCTTGCCTCCTATACTGTTAAAATCGGGCTCTTTGGAACGCCTCTCTTGTGTGTGTGTGGGGGGGTGTTGTAGAGAGAGATGGAAACACCGTTGGTAAGTTGATAGCCCCTAACATTTATGGAGTATTGAGTATGCACCAGCCATTCTTCTGGAAATGTCTAGTGCTGGGTCTGTGGCAGGAACAGCACCTCCCACACGGCTTCCCACCTCACCATGAGATAAGTTGAGCGGGTAATACGTTCCCATTTTGCAGACAAGGAAGCTGAGGCTGAACCTCAAAGTGACAGAATTGGGGCCGAAACCCAGATCTCCTGACTCAGAGGAGGAAATAGCCCCCCTTCCCATACTTAAGAAAGCCCGTTTCCATGTGCATTTCCTAGATGGCTGGCTTTTTTTTTTTTTTTTTTTTTTTTTTATACCACTACC
>NW_027527525.1:1168865-1177289 GCF_008692635.1 Crocuta crocuta | reverse complement strand
TTTGACTACAGCACACATAGATGGGTCAGAAGCTGCCTGGCACACCCCTTCTTTGTGACGCCGTTCCAGCTGCAGAAGACACAAAAGCAGAGCTTGGCCAAGGGGCGTGGCTGCGGGACTTTGGAGAAAACCCCCAGCAAACATCAAATACAATAATCTCAAATAACTGTTAGTTCGTTACTAGAAAACAGACCACAAACACATGCAAAAATAAAAACAAAAAATAAGCTTTTGTCATTCCTTGGCAAGGACCGAAAAGGAGACTTGCCTTCCAAGGCCACGCTGGGCCCTCGGTCGTGCTCTGTCTGCCTGCGGGGCTCAGAACATTCTTTGAGAATCCTTCTCAGAGGTGAAGGAGGCCCGGCAAACCCAGTATGAACTAGCATCTAGCATGGGTGTGTCTCCTCTGCGACTTGGACTCAGCAAGTGCTGCTTGTCATCGTGTGGTGTCCCCGAGTCCCACCCAGTGGGAGGTGCCGCGTGTGGGGCCTGGGCCCACGTTCTGTGCGTGTTAGTGCGTTTGTTCTTCAGCACACCCCCCGGAGACTGTTGGCCAGCACCTCAGGAGGGAGCTGTATTCTGACGTAGTACCTTTCATGTTGTTTTTTAAGTCCATTTATTTTGAGAGAGAGACAGAAAGACTCTCCGAGCAGGGGAGGGTCAGAGAGAGGGAGAGAGAGAGGATCCCAAGCAGGCTCTGCACTGCCAGCACAGAGCCCTGTGCCGGGCTCGAACTCATGAATGGTGAGATCATGCCCTGAGCTGAATCCGAGTCGGATGCGCCCCTGGAGGTGGGGGCTCCGAAGGGGAGATTAGGTTAGGTGAGGCTGTTAGGGCAGGCCCTGATCCAGCCTGCCTGGGGAATCTGGACCCACACGGGAACATCAGGGAGGTGCACACACACGAAGGGCCGTGTGAGGACACGGCAAGGAGGTGGCCGTGTGCAGTCACCGAGAGACACCCCTCAGAAGGGACCAGATCCGCCCACACCTTGACTTTGGACTTCCGGCCGGCCCCCAGAACTGTGAGGGATTACGTTTTTGTTATTAAAGCCACGCAATTGGTGGCTTTTCGTCACCGCGTGCCAGCAGACTGGTAACACGGAGGGTCCGTGGCAGGGCCATCAACAAAGCCCTGAGGGTTCTATCGGGAGACTGTTAACTTTCATACCAAGTGGGACAAATAAAACCAATAAATAGCCTCCCGTTCATTCAAGTCAAACTTCAGAATCACCAAAAACGTGTTGATCTTGAAAACCTCTGAGAGTTTGGAACTGTGCACCAGAGTCTGTGTTATCATTCTGTCTTGCAGATGGAAATCTAAGCTCAAAGAAAGTTAGTAACTTGCCCAAGGCGCCCAGTTAGTTTGTGCAAGGGCTGGATTCGACCTCAGGATTCCAACCTGGGGCCCCGAGGGGTGAATTTAGACCCTGCGCCGCACCGTGTCTTGATAGAGATCGCCTGGGACAGTGTCCCTGGAGATGTCCAGGGTTGTAGACACACAAGTCAACAGTTACAGTGCGTTAAAGTGGAATTCGAGAAGGATGTCTGGGGCCCAGGCTCGAGTGGGGGGAGCCCTGGCTCTGGCGCCAGCGCTCAGCTGCTCTGGGGGTGAGCCCGAGTGCTTGTCCCCCAGGAAGGCCGGTGCTGAGCCAGGCTGCCGGGGCCGGGGCGGTAGCTGTGGCCTTGGGTGGGCCGCCCCTCCCCATCCAGCACCATCAAAGGCTGTCTCTTGGCTGGAAGGGAAGGAGCGGCAGGCCACCGTGTTTGCTCTGGACAGAGCCCGGTCTGTCTTTCCAGACGGTGCAGGGACAGGCAGGGAGCTATGGCGGGGGGAGCATGGCCACCTCGTCCATCTTCCCGGGCAGAGGGAAGACCCAGACCTCAGTTTTTGGGTTTTTTCACTAAGTCTGACAAATTTCTGCTCAAGCTGAAAACAGGGTATGCTTTGAACCTGAGCTAGAACTTGACTTTACCTGTAGAAGCTCCTTCTTGTTATTCAGTTACTGGCTTTTTAAAAGAATGGCCATTTCATAGGCCATGTTCTCATGGAAGAAAGTGTTATTACCATCGTCATGAACATTATTATTTTTTATCCGTGTCTATAAAAGTTAACTAGTATTACTGGCCTGGTGTGCATGGTGTTAGTGCTTTTCAAAGAGCTTTTTCAACCACTGTTACTTTGATCTTCGCTATTATCATCTCTGTTTTGCAAATATGGATGCTCAGGTTCAGAGACGTCAAGTAACTTGGCCAAGGTTGCACAGCTGATGGACTGGCAAAATCCACACTCTGCTCCCCGGCACGGAGAACAGCACACAGTAGCAATTTATCACACGAACCCCTCTTCTGACTTGGGTTTTAAATGTGTCTTCTGCAGGAGAACGGGGCATAGTCTCCATTTTACAGGTGAAGGGACCCAAACTCAGGAGCAATGACTTCTTGGGGGCCACACAGCTCAGTCCGTCCCAGCACCCCCTGCCCGGTCACACGGGAGAGTGTTTTGAACAAGTTGTTCAGCCACTGGGAGCCCCATCGACAAAACAGGGATACAGGTGTGCCGTCGTATTTTCCCACTGGGGTGATGTGGGGAGCGGCGTCCACGACAGAGGCCTGGAGCATCTGCCGGCCCCTCCCCGCCCCTCCTTCTGCTCTGCTCGGTACGTCCACTGCTCCTCCCCAGTGATACCCCACGACTCCCTTTCCAGAGCCCGAGGCTGGGGAGTGACAGTGCCTGGGAACAGCCAGCCAAACACTCTTTCTCTTCCCCTTTCCCCACCTTGTCCAGAGATGGCCCTCTTCGTCTGAGTGTGTGTATAGCTCACCTCCTACTGAGGGTTGCCCTGCTCGGAAAGGCGCTCATTGGTCAGAGGCAGGTGCTGCTTATATTTCCATTTAAAACAGAACTGTATTCAGTGTATTTATTTACGTTTAGAGAGAGAGAGGGAGAGCGTGCATGCACACACAAGTGGAGGAAGGGGTAGAGAGAGAGAGGGAGGGAAAGACGGAATCCCAAGCAGGCTGTGCACCATCAGCACAGAGCCCGATGTGGGGCTTGAACTCACAAACCATGAGATCATGACCGGAGCCGAAATCAAGAGTCACATACTTAACAGACTGAGCTACCCAGGTGACCCAGTATCCCCATTTTATAGCTAAGCAAATGGAGGCACAGAGAGGTCAATACATTTGTCCAAGGTCACACAGCTTTTATATGGCAGTGCTGGGATTCAAACCCAAGCAGTCTGGCTTCATTGCCCATGCTCTGGTGTGTGGTTAAGCCAGTACTTATCTTGTTCCAAGGTAGCAGCATACATTGTGCAGCTAATGCACTGTGATCCTCAGAGCAGCACACAAGCAGGCGATGGTGTGGTCAGGCAGGGGAAAATGAGTTGTGGGGTATACTTCTCAATGTTGCTTTTTTGTCCTTAATTTTTTTTTTTAATGTTTGTTTATTTTTAAGAGACCAAGTGCAAGCATGGGGACAGGCAGAGAGAGAGGGAGACACAGAATCCGAAGCAGGCTCCAGGCTCTGAGCTAGCTGTCAGCACAGAGCCCGACGTGGGGCTTGACCCATGAACCGCGAGATCATGACCTGAGCTGAAGTTGGACACTCAACCAACTGAGCCACCCAGGTGCCCCTGTAATTCATTCATTTAAATAATAGAATTATTTAGAGCCTAGGGTACCCACTGTAACAAGCTTTATGCCTTCACTTTTATTTGATCTTCCCCTTGGGGAAGACAGAGCCAGTTTACAGATCTGCTTTCCAGATGAGGAATGTGCCCAAGGCCACAGCTGGTAGAGCCAGGATTTGACCCAGGGATTTAGGCTTCCAGGTCCAAAGTTCAAGTGTGTCTTGACCTCTGTGATCTGGAATGAGGGCTGTGTGCCTGCCAGGGCTCAGTGACTCCAGGGCTATGCCCGTGTGCTCCTTTGCTGAATCGCAATAATAGGGACGATGATCACGCAGCCAAGGGCATGGGCATCACTGTCCCAAACCCACTTCTGAGCACGTTAGGTATGTTAACTCCAGGAGTCCTCACAACTCCCTGCAAAGTAGCCGCCATCACAACGGGACATTGAGGGCGCAGGAGGTTGCGCTCACAGAGCCTGTAATTGGTAGCATGAAGGCCGAAAGCTGTCCGTCGACCTGGGTCCTCACATTTTGCCATTGCCTTACACTGCCCCTCGAGGCCAAGTGTCCGGCCGCGGGGAGGGCGGGTGCCTCTGTGGCTCTAAGGGAGAGAGGCGGGGGTACCAGGGGACGTACTGAGTGCTCGCATTTCAGTGTGTTTTGCACCCATCCGTCCTCGGATGGCTTCCTATCTATGTTTTCATTTCAATCCTGCACTTACTGAGCGTTTATTAAACAACTGCTGTCTTCCAAGTACTGCTAGATTCTGGAGATACAGTAGCTAAAAGGTCCAATGTCTGCACCCAAAGTTGCTCTGCTCACGACAAACTCTTTAAGGAGGCAGGGAGCCGATGTCCGCTGGATGCCAGGCCCCGCCTTAGACTGCTGGCGACGTTCTGTTAAGCTGTTCAGTGTCTGAAGTTCAAGGAGGCCGCGAGCAAGCCCGGTGGTCAATGCCAGGAGCAGGTGAGGCTGAGGCGGCCAGCCCCACGGGAGCCTGGGCCCTTGATTCTCTGCCAGGCTCTCACCCCTTTCCCGCCGCCCCCAAAACAGCATGCAGGAGAGGCCCCTGCAGAATTCTTACTCGGGTCAACTCCGGTCCTGGGGACAGGGACGTGGCTTTAAGGAACTGTCCCTAGTGCTTGCTTGCTGTATCCGTAGCTGCTCTGGTCTTGTGCAGGTTCAGCCAGCAGTTCTTAGAAGATCTCTCCTGCACACAGCTGTTTTGTCATCTGCAGCAAAACCCGGATAACAGAATTCCTGGAACTCTCCCTGATGTCTTTCTGTTTACCAGTTCCCCCTCGTTTGCCAGAAGGGATTAACGCGGGCGGTCACAGTATCAATTCAGCGTATCTGGCCCAGCCCCTGAAATTATAATTAATTATTATCGTTGCTGTTCTTCTTCTTATTACTACTATAGCATTTTCCAAGCTGGAGGAGCATTGAGTCCTTATGCAGAGGGGAAAACGGGGGAAAGTGAGCCCCCGAGCGAGGGGCCGTTTGGTCCCAGGTCGCCCAGCAGGAAGGCTGCAGAAACCAGGATCGCCTTGGTGGCCCTCACTTCCTTTCACCTCCTGGAGGTCTGTAGATAGGAGACACCCTTCCTGGAAAGACAACAGCTTTGGGGTGTTGCCGATAAGGCTGGCCGGGCGTGCCTGGCAGGCCAAGAATAAAAGGATTACTGAGAGGAGCTAGGAATTAACCTTCCTTGAGGTGGGTTCTGCAGATAAAGATGCTTTTGAAGTTCAGTTGGTGAGAGATAGGATCTTCGTGGCACAGCCTGTCACCCAGGAGCCTCCTGGATGGATGCACCCTGATAGGGAAATGAGCAAGCTGAAGATAGGAAAAGAGAACACTTATCACTGGAGGCCTCTGTGGGGCTTGCTTTGAGTACTTCCTTCCTGTCCACCCCGTTCTGGAGTCTGTCTCCACTTTGCAGATGCAGTAACTGAGGCATAGATAATCCTTTTCTGTTGTTTGTTTTCTTAAAAAAAATCCCGATAGGGATGCCTTGTTTCAGCTTCCTAGGACACTCCACATTGCAGTGCACGCCTCTCTCTGCAGCTGTTTAACTGAGCATATACTACAGGCCAGGCCCGGGGTGCATCCTGGGAGCACAGAAGTAAGCAGGATGCTCTCTTCCTTTGGGGAGCTCTAGGTTTCCAGGCAGGGGAGATGTGGAGGAGACATCACGTAATCACAGTAGCGAGTCTGAGTCTCTGCTGGGGACACAGGTTGTCACAGGCACACACAGCTTCCCACCGTGTGGACCTGGACAGGAAGGAAGGCACTGGGGGAGGAGGAAGGAAGGAAGGAGCTATTAGCCTGGAGGATAGACTCCCGGCAGGAACGCTCTGCGTTGGAGGGGGCAGGGGAGAGGGGAGAGGAGAGCAGGTCCTTGGAAAGGCCGTGTACCTTTGTGCTGAGGACCACAGAGAGTCGTGCAGACGCGAGAGCGAGGTCGGCGTCTCAGGAAGCTTGCCCTTGCTGCATGACCGGGACAAGATACGGACGGGGCAGAGAGGTGACAGGGGCCTGACCTGGGAGAGGGGTCCCAGTAGGGAGAGAGGGCTCCTGAACGAGGAGTGTGACAGGCCTGGGGGCTTATAGGAGGGAAGGAGTCCACCGTGCTGCCAGTGTCTGCAGCCCCCGCGTGGATTTGGTGCCTCGCACTGTCTAGGAAATACCAGTGTGTGTGCGCGTGTGTGTGCGCGTGTGCGTGTGTGCATGCACAGGTGGAGGAGAGATGATCTAGCGGCTCGGGGCCTGGGGTCGGGTTGAGTCTGGTCTGGAGCTACNCCAGGGACCAGCAGCACCAGCGAGTCGAGGTTCTCCTGGGCAGCTGCCCTGAAGCCCCCCAGATTGAAGACCACAGCCTTCTCTGTGCCACCGTGGTGGAGCCACGTGCCCCTGACCCCCGTCATACTTTTCTCAAAACCACCTAACAGCGTGGGTTCCTCCGCAGAACTGAGAGGCGAAGCCTGTTCCTCTGTGCTTCACACCCTTAGGATTCGGCTTCCAGTCCGGGTAGGATGAGTGGGGGCGATCTCTGGGGGCTCTGGGGGACCCTCGCCTGCCTCTGGCTCCTGGCTTCAGCAGCGGCTAACGTTATATAGCCTCTTATTTTGGTCTGTGAAGCGGGTGTCATCGGAGCACGTCTGTGAATTACAGGTTTGTTGTGAGGCCAGGAGACGAAGGGAGTAGAGCCCTGAGCAGAGCGCGGGCACGTCCGGTGGCTGATGCGCCGGGAGATAGGTGCTCGCATCTTACCCTCACGTGCTCTGCTTTGCGGTTGGAGGGGCTTTCGACACGTATGTTCCTTCTTCACCTGGAAGCCAGCACCTTGGGATGGGTGTAATTTACCCGCCCTGTTTTTTTAGTTCAGCTTCCGCATTAAACGTCACCTAGTTATGGGGCGCCTGGGTGGGTAAGCATCCGAGTCTTGGTTTCTGCTCGGGTCGCAATCCCATGGTTTGCGGGTTCAAGCCCCACATTGGGCTCCGCGTTGATTGTGTGGAGCCTGCTTAGGATTCTCTCTCCCTCTCTCTGCTCCACCCCCACTAGCATAAGAGCCCCCCCCCCAGAATAAATGGATAAACTTAAAAAAAAGATCATCTAGTTTTGCTGTGACTATTTTATAGGCAAGAGAGCTGAGGGACTCAGAGGAGCTAGGGCCTGGGTCTCCTAAATTCCAGGCTTGGACTTTTTGTTCTCTCTAATGGGGGAATCTTCTCCATTTTAATGTCCTTTAACGGAGGAGCAGACTGAGAACTACAGTTATGTGATTGGTGTCAGATCCCCACTGAGGAGGTCTGGGAAGACGGGGTGTGGGGGGGGAGAGGGTGTATCCGGGAGGTCTGACCTGGCCCACGGCTCCCCTCTTTCCCCTACAAAATAGAGGTCTCATCTGGCCCAGCAGTCTCTTCCTCCTGGAGGTAGCCCCTGTGTGTGTTTCAAGTTCTAGGGTCTGCCTCCTCCTCCAGGAAGGCTTCCTGCCCCTGCCCCAGGCCGACTCCAGTGCCCTCCTCTGCTGTCTGGGTCCTGACCTCCCCTCAGTCACTCCCAGGTTTGCTTACTGCCTGCTTTCCCCAGAGTGAGAGCCTTTCTCCAAGTCCAGACCCAGTAAGCCTTGGGAGAGGTCTGGTGGGTGAACGCATTACCTGTGTTGCAGTGGCTCCTGGGAAGTTTCCGAGGACTGCCCCTCTCACCTTTCCTGCCGTCTCTGAGGAGAAACATGGCAGATCCCAGAAGTAAGAGCCCGGAGGGATCCGCTCAGAAGGCAGCTCCTGTTTTTGAGCAGCATTTACAATATTAAGGCTAACTTCATATACTTCTCCCGTGAGTTCCTGGTTCATTTAACATATATACCATATACAAACCGATACCACGCCCTGCTGTGTGCCAGGCACTGTTTTGGGCACGAGGAAGACCCCAGGGGCTGCTCTCTTGGGTGAGGAAGCTGATCAGCCTAGAAGTCCACACTGGGCCAGACGCAGAGGCCGGTGGGGTCTCTGGTCAGGGCGCCGGTTGGTGGGGGAGGGTCCTGCCCTGATGGTTCACCCCACTTCTTTGACTCTTACTTTGCACGTATGTCCCCTGAGCAGCTGGAGTCTCTTTCCGGTTCTGGGATTATTTTTTCTTCCTGTGACTCTTGTGAACGGTGGGGCAACCAGTGGGGGGGTGGACGTGTCCCCACCCACCGAGGCTACAGCCAGAGGAGGGAGCCCAGCCCCATGTGCACAGGCGAACCGCAGGTGTGAGGAGCAGCATGGGGGTGGGGACTGGCAG
>NW_027527525.1:1111032-1168725 GCF_008692635.1 Crocuta crocuta | reverse complement strand
CGGGGCAGGTCCGATGGCAGCAGCGTCCGTGAGGAGCCTCTTTCTCCCAGACCCGGGGGCGGGCCTGCTCCTCCTGCCAGAAGCGGGAGGCCAGCAGCCCCTCCCTTCAGAAACACTTACTGGCTGTGCCTTTCACGCACTGGCCCTGTTCTTGGCTCCCGGGAGACAGCGGCCGGCAGCCCAAGGCACTGATGGGGCCAGCAGCTGATGGAGGAGGTCGTCGGGGGGCTTCCTGATGTTAATGCGCAGTCAGGGCTGGAAAACCAGCCAAAGAGAATTTCATAACAGAGAGACAAATTGCAATTCCAGCCGTAGGAGTTTCCGCAGGGGGTGCTGAGAGGGTCACTTACTTGGTTTGCATTCAATTAAATTTCATTACGAAGAGGCCTGTTGAATTCTGGTGGATCAATATAGCTCGTGTTTTCCTAACCGAGAGAAGAAGGGTACTGATAACCTCACAGAGCGCAAACCTTAGCCGTAGTTTTATTTCCAGAGCTACTGCCTATGACGTGGGACTTCCTTAGCCTTTGGAGGCACTCAGGAGTCTGAAAAGCTGCAGGAAGAGGCAGGGCGCAGATCTTCACTCCCATTCTGTGGCTGAGACAACTGAGGCTCCCACAGGCCACGCCAGCTTCTTGGGGCCACGTACCTGGTAAGTAGCAGAGCCGTATGCCGGCCTCAAGTTCTGGGGCTGGAACCTGCTCTTCATTTCTGGGCAGTGACCAATTTCTCCTCCTATGGATGTCTTTTCCACGATGGCTTTTCCCAACTGGGTGTGAATGGGGGCGAGTGGGGGCTGCGTCTTGTTCCACTTCCGGGCAGCCAAGGGAAAGCCTCTGGAGGAGTGAAAAGCTCTCTGTGGGGATGGAAGGATCCTGTAACCTGCACTGGCTGATATGGGAGCCCCCAGCCACAGGTGGTTACCAAGGACTCGAATGGGTCTGTAGCATCTAAGAAACAACAATTTTTTAAAAAAATGTTTACTTATTTATTTTGAGAGAGAGCGAGCAAGCATGCACACGCAAGAGCAGGGGCGGGGCAGAGAGGGAGAGGGAGAGAGTCGCAGGCAGGCTCCAGGCTGTCGGCACATGTCCCAAACGGCAATCAAGATTCGGTCGGTCAACTGACTGAGCCACCCAGGTGCCCCCAGAGGAGCAGCAGTTTTAATGTGGATTCATTTTTATGTATTTAAAATTAAATCGATGGCTCGTGTCCACCCTGTTGGGCAATGCAGGTGTGGAGTTCCTTGGGCCCCAGACTTCTGCTCTCTGAAGGGTTGCCGGGTTCTCAGCTTGGTGCGCGTCATTAAGGGCTGGCTGGCAATTCTGAGCCTTTCCAGATGGAGCTCAGGGTAGTTTCTGCTTGGACTCTGGTTCAGCTGAGATATGAGAACCAAATTCAGGCCACAGAGGGTCGTGGGAAGGACCTTGTGCAAGCCGCTTGTCTATTGGGTTCGACCTTGCGTCCTTTAGGTTCGTAGCAAGGAGTGTCTGTTGGTGGGGACATCGGAGCATCTTGTCTTCCTCCTTTCCCTCCAGGACCCCCACACCCAGCGGGGAGACCCCCCACCCCCCAGGCTGTGGACAGCAGCTCCTGGAAGGCTGATCGGAGGGTGGGTCACCTGACGGATTCTCCAGTAATGAGTGTTTGTTTCTGGAGTCTCCTGGGCTGTTACCCCCAGGCTGATGGTAGGTTGCATGCTTTGTACAGGAGTGACACTCCACCCACGGTGACGAAGGGAGAGGTCAGAGGGAGGGCAGGGTTATCCTTTGAATGGAAACGAGACTGGGGGCCTCTTGTGGAAGATCAGGAACGAACTGGGCAATGAATCCAGAAAAAGGGGGATCAACTCCTGGGGGCTTGGAGAAGGGGTAGAGGGGGGCGCCTGGGTGGCTTAGTCGGTTAAGCGTCCGACTTTCGCTTAGGTCATGATCTCGCGGTTCGTGGGTTCGAGCCCCGCGTCGGGCTCTGTGCTGACTGCCAGCTCAGAGCCTGGAGCCTGTTTCAGTCTGTGACTCCCTCTCTCTCTGACCCTCCTCTGCTCATGCTCTCTCTCTCTCCTAGAAATAAATAAAAAAAATATTAAAAAAAAAAAAAAAAGAAGGGGTAGAGGGAGAAGAGGACCCCAGGATTCGTCCCGTGAAGGCAAGGGCTTTGTCTCTTTGTCACCCTATCCCCTAGGCCCCACAGTGGGGCACAGAGTGGGCTCTAAACACAATACTGGTGGGAGGGAAGGTAGGGGATGGATGCTAACGTTGGGGTCGCCCTGAGAAGGCGGGGTATGTTCTTCATCCGGGGTGTGTTCGGGACAGAACCACGGGGTGTGCACGTGACCTTGCCTAACCCCTAACATGAGGGTCAGTCCCGCCGGGTCCGGAGCATGCTCTGTGGCGCTGCAGAGAATGAAGCCACGTCGGGGAAGGCTTACGCTGCACTTTCGCAGCCTCCTTTCAGCCCTCTCTTAAGGGAAGGACAGCTTACCTGGTCAGTGTTCCTGCCGTAAAGGTGGAACGGAAAAGTATGCCAAGTACTTCAAGACTACTTTCAGTCTCCGGGTCCTACATCTGGATAAGGAGATGTGCTCCCTCACAGGACTCTGCAACTTGCCCAAGGTTATACAGCAGGTCGCTGAAAACTATTTGAGTGTCCACAGGCCTCCTTTAGGGACTGGAAAAGTCTGTCTGGTCGGTTGACCACAGCTAACGTTTACGGATGCCTGTGGTATGCCTGGGTGCTTCCCTGGGAGGGCACTTTGGAGTTTGAAGGCCCTGGGATCCTATGACCTTGGAGAGCCGGCCCCTGCTCGCCGATGGCCTCTTCCGTTCATGTGTGTGCCTGGCCGACGACCGCGGGCAGCAGAGCCCAGCCTGAGGAATGTTCGTCGAAGGGCCACCTGGCTGATTGGGCAGAGAAGATACGCTGCCCAGGGTTTCCCAGGCGGCTGCGAGGGAGAAGTTCTGGATCTCTCAGAACTGTGCGGACAGACCCACCGCAGCCGGCGGTGCACGTGACCCCCTTTCAGTGACAGCCACCTGCCTGGCCTCTTAGGGAACGGGATCCGGGCTCAACTGTTCCTTCTAACAGGTATAGGTCTGGGAACTTCTGTTGTGTCCAGCACCCTGGACCTGGGTGCCTCTTGAGCGCAGAGCTCTGGGTCTGTGGTGGGGTGTGGGGGGTGCCCCTTTGCAGAAGTGCCATTAGGAAGAAGCCAAGGTAATGCTGGTGTGAATGTGGTAGCTAAGGCTTCCTGGGACGAGGGCCTGGTGGGCGCGGGCGCTGGCTTCTCTGGGTTTACAGATGTGCTGCACCAGGCTCTGTGTTAGGGTGTCAGCAGAGATCCTGGGAGGTCACAGCTGACCTGGACGGCTGGCCAGTGGAGAGGTTGTGATTAAGGGGTAGTGGATTGAATTGTGTCCTAATCCTTGGTACCTGTGAACGTGACCGTATTTGGGAAAAGGGTCTGTTTCATAGCAGGGAGAGCTCTAAATCCCCTGGCTGGTGTTTTTGTAAGAGGATGGATATCCAGAGCAACAGAGGCCGTGTGGAGACGGGGACAGAGATCAGACCCCTGCATCTACCACATCTCCCAACAGCCCGAAGCCAGGAGAGAGGCAGGCAAGGATTCTTTCTAGAGCCTTCTGAGAGAGCAGGGGTCTCCATTTTGGACTTCTCACCCCCAGAACTGTGTGAGAATAGCTTTCTGCCCTTCAAGCCACCTGGTTTGTGGTCATTGTATGCATGGCGGCTCTAGGAGACGAACACGGAAGAGAACCCCGTCCTTTCCCGAGGTGAGGGCTTCCCTGACTCCATTTAGAGCCTAGAATTGCGAGCTCGTGAGTGCGTTTTGGTGTTTGTCTCCGCTGAGAGGATTTAACAGTCCCTCCCTCATTCATTCATTCTTCTTGGCATCTATAGTGTCTTAGCATCCGTTGTGACCTCCGCTGACTTCTGCTCGGTCCAGCCCATAGTTTGCGCCCCCCCCGCCCCCGCCCCCTGCCTGTCCTGTCTCCTTTCTTCTTGGCTTGGGAGCCTCTCCGCCCTTCCCAAAACCGACCCAATCCATCGCAGGCCCTTCTCCTTCTGGGATACCTTTGGGGGCCCCTCCTGGGCTCCTCACCCCTGCCCTGAATGTCAGCAGCCTCTTGAACCGGTCACTGCCCACCCCCTGATTCCTGGTTGTCCTCAGACCGGCATTTGGCCCCACAGAAGTCCCCAGTCGCTTACTATGAGTTGTGCAGACCGTTTCTTACTCGCCCCCTGGAGCAGCCCAGGAGGGTTCCCATTATCCCCCTCTACGGAGAAGCGTCAGAAAGGGGCATCCCTGTGTCACAAAGCTTGTCCATGGGCAGCTGGCACTCACTCCTAGGTCTGCCTAACCCCACGCTCTGGTGCCCCGCTGCTCACCCCGTGCCCGCCTCTGCAGGAGGTGGCCAAGGTCCAGCTGCTTAGAGAGATTTTCACAAGGACCTGACCTGTTCAGAATTGCTTCTGAGGGCCTTAGGACTACGTTAAGGGAGCTCTTGAGAGGGCTGACCGTGTCTCCAGCCCCTTGCCCCTGGCTGGCATACAGCAGGAGCCCAATAATGTGTTTTGACCAAAAGGAGGAGTCAAAGAAGCAGCAGTCCTCGAACCAGGGCAGAACGGGAGAGCCCAGCCTCCGGAACCTGCCAGGCGCGCAGACCCAGCTCTGCCACGTGAGCTCAGTGCCCCCACTGTCCTCGTCTGTAAAGTGGGAATGAGAACAGCATTGACTCTGAAAGCTGACTGTGCGGGTCGCTGGAGTTCCCATGGGTGATGTGCGTGGAGGTTCCCGGCCGCTCGTCAGCACGCTGGAAACGTGCCCTCCGGTAATGGGGGTCCAGGGAGCATTGACTGCAGGGCATTTGGGAACAGGCAAGGGAAGAGCAGAGTCCTGGTCTTGGAAGAGTCTTACAGAATGAGTCTTCCAGGTGGAGCGTGGACGAGGGCCCCCCAAGCATCTTCTAGCCAGGCCGAGAGCAGCTGGGCAGGTGCCTTCACTGGGGCGACGCGGGCAGCCTGCCCCAGGGGGCCCGCAGGTTCTCACCTGCTGTTGCTGCACCCCAGGGGTGAGGTTAATGTTCCCCCAGAAGGGCTGTGCCTGTGTCTCCCTGCAGCAGCGACTCCAGCCACAGCTTCTGCCACTGCACGGGGAGCGTCTCTGGGCTTGGCACAGGGTGCAGGCCTGTCCCCCAGCAGCGCCGACAGGCTGTGCCCCTTCCACAGAGGGGGGACATCCTGCGCTCTACACCTGCCCCCTCCAGAGGTGTGAAGCCGGCTGCCTCTGGAGACAGCGCTCCTCGGGAGGCCTGGCCCCTGCCCACCTGCTGCCCCCATGCCAGGGACACACAGGAGTCCGCACGAGATGCGTGGAAGACCGGGGTCGGGCGGGGTGTCGGTGGGAGCTCACCGGTGTCGCTGCCCATGTCGCTCAGGTGCTTCTCGGTGGCCTCCACGAGCTGGGTGGCTCCAGCTGCCACCTCTTCTGCTTCGCAGGAATCCCTGGGCTGAGCAGGAGGCAGGGAGTGGGGGAAACCCTTGCCCTTTGCCAGTCCTTAGAAATGCGCCTGTCCCAAGAGGAGCTGTCGAACTGCAGCCTAAATACACTGAGAAAGATTCCCGCCTCTCGCTATAGTGAGCTCGGGGCTTTGGAGGGGAAATGACCTTGCCTGAGTTGGACGTGCCATAGATCTGTGGCACCAGGGAGTCAGCTTTACGGAGGCACTGTGCCCGGGCCCCTCCCTCCCGGAGCATCTGATGTAATCGCGCTGGGAGGGACCCACCAGGTGATCCTCCTGGCAGCCAGGCTTGAGCGAGGCACTTGGTCATTTGCATGTGTGCCCTCCCCCCACACACGTGACACAGGAAGTCCTCGGACAAGGAAAGGAGAGTGACAGAGCGAGCCCGCAGTTAGTGAGTGCCCGCCACTGCCTGGTGCTGTGCGGCGTGCATGCGGCTCCTCTAGTGCCCCAACCCCTGTGAGGAAGGCTCTGCAGTGTCCCCACTCTATGGAGGCACATCTGAGGTCACAGCTCGAGAGGACAGGTGCAGCAGTCCGGGGCTAGTAAGGCTGGCGTCGGGACTGGACTCAGGTCACTTTCCCAAGTGGAGCACCCCTGCCTGGGCCAGGGGACGGACAGCTGTCTGTTGAGACTGCTGTTCACTCCGGAAAGCCCACCTGGGTCCTCCCCTATACAAAATGAAAGTCCCATATGACCTTGGTTGAGCTCCACGTGTAGAAACTGGTCTGCATTGCCTCTCTGAAAAAGACTTGGTTTGGGAAATTCAGTATTTAAATTATTTTTAGGCCTCTCAGCAGAATTTTGTTTTAGGAGGATGGGCATTTAAATATATACAGATCTGGGCTTTTCTATTCCCGTTTGAGCACCGTGGGCGTAGTAGAGAGGAGGGAGACTGATCTCGTAAAGCTGAGACAGTCAGATACTGCCGGAAGCACCACGGGGCCTGGGAGACTCACCTCGCTAATACGTGACCCTGTGGTGCCTGCATTTTCCATCCTCTGATTAGAGGTCATGTTCCTTGCACTTGCTCCTCTGACGCCTTTGGGGTTTGATCGTTTCTCATCTCCTGAATTCTGTTTCTAGTGCCCCAGAGTTCCACCCATGTCTTTCCTATATATTATTAAAGTTTGGCCAATACGAAATAATCATCAGCATCAATGCTGTGGTCACTTATTTTGACAACGAATGGAAATGGACAAGGGAACAAAATCAGTAACCCTCCCCTCCGTGACTCATCAGATTGTTTTCAGGTATGTGATAGGTCTGTCCATGTATTAATGTACAATTTCATATAGACATAGGTGTGGGAAATATTTCATAATCTGTTTTTTATCTGACATATCATAGGCATTTTTCCATTTTGCTGAAGTGCCTTACGCACGATCATAAAATAAATTTTTTTGATGTTTATTTATTTTTGAGAGAGAGAGAGAGAGAGACAGACCATAAGTGAGGAGGGTTTGGGGAAGGTGGGGCAGAGAGAGAGGGAGACACAGAATTAGAGCAGGTTCCAGGGTCTGAGCTGTCAGCACAGAGCCCGATGCAGGACTTGAACTCTGATGCAAGACCATGACCTGAGTGGAAGTCAGACGCTCCACCGACTGAACCACCCAGGCACCCCTCGAATGATCACTTTGAAAGTGCTCCTCAGGCCGATAAGTTATATTCTCCACCAGTTCTCCATTGTTGAAAAATTAAAGTTCTAGTGGTTTGCTGTCGTACTTACGAGGGCTGTGAGCATATCTGTGCATCTCTCTCTTCCCTTCTGGGAAAATCCTTTGGACCCACTCTCAGCAGAAGGATGATTGAGTCGAAAGGCTCAGTTTTATGAATCTCGACCCGTATTGCCAAACTACTTTCAAATAAGGTTGTGCACGTCACCACCATCCACGTGTGGGCTTGCCAGATCTGCCACAACTTCACCAACACCAGGTATTATTAGCTTAAAAAAATTATAATTCAATAGACGCAAAATGGTCTCTTGTTAAATTTATGCTTTCTTTTAATCCTTAATGAGGCCAAGTTTTTTTCATCTGCTTGTTTACCCACTCCCTTGGGAGGTGCTGATTTTGGTTATTCCTCCCGCCAAGTCTGTTCGTGTCCATGCAGAAGCCTTCACGAGGAGCCAGTGGTAAGGCAGCCTTCCCTGAAAATGAGCGAGTTTCAGACCGAGCCTTTGTGTGAACTGCTGATGAGCACTCTGGCTCCTGAGTGTACAGGCTGGGGTTGTAACAGCTCGCTTCTCACTTACGTTGTGGAGTCCTGTGTCGGTTCTGAGCTGGCCCTACAGTACTCAGGACTTCAGACTTCACCCTTAATGTCCTCCTGGATTTGTCTTATGGACGAGACATGGTTTTTCTTCAGAAGGCTTTGAGGTACAGCTCTTTCAACTATTTTTGGACTTCCTAGCTAAAAAGAAGAAGAAGAAAAAGAAAAGTTCCCGTGTGTTCCTGTTGAATCTGTTTGTGGTGCTATTTGCGTTTCTGGATAGCTTTCTCATTTTCTCTTACTGCTTCGCCTCACCACATCCTGTGAAGTCAGGAGGCTCCTCCGGTCCTGTTTATCTCTGACTATCTGTTGTATTCCCCTCACTCTCCATCTGGACCCTTCCTCCCCAAGAAGGCTGGGGCTAGTTAGGAGAGGCCAGGATGGGTTTCAGAGAGCCTTGCTGTCCCCAAGAAGAGTGAAACTTCCATCTCTGGACTTGTAGAAATGCATGTGTTCAGCTGATGGGGAATACTTGCACGGGAACGGAAATTTCAGTTTCAGCTCACAGAGTCTTAAGGTAAAAGCAACTTCAGAGGTCATCTCTTCCAGTCCTTATCTGGAGCAGGACTCCCCTCTGGAGCATTTAGGAAGTTAGCCTTGCTGTTGCTGGCACCCCTCCCATGCTGGGCACTCTGCATCTTTCTTGTTGAATAAAATCAATCTCGTATAGACTTAATGCCCTTAAAAATAAGGATGTCCTGAGTGGCCCAGTCGGTTAAGCGTCAACTTCGGCTCAGGTCATGATCTCATGGTTCGTGGGTTCGAGCCCCGCGTTGGGCTCTGTGCTGACAGCTCAGAGCCTGGAGCCTGCTTCGGATTCTGTGTCTCCCTCTCTCTCTCCCCTGCTCCCACCCATGCTCTGCCTCTTTCTCAAAATTAAATTAACATTTAAAAAAACTTTTTAAAAAAGGGATATCCAATGGGGAAGGGTGTGGGGGAAAGCAGCAGAACTGGAGAGAGAGCTTTATTACGTAGGTCTTGCTATTAGCACAGTTCACTCCGCACAGTATGCATTCAAATCTGACAGTGCCTTGGGGAAGCTCTCTGGGCCTCATTTTACCCATCTGTGACCGGGGGGGCAATATGGCTGGCTTTCACAATCAGTGATCACATGGAAAGCCCATCAGGGCCAGGCAGTGAGGAGGCTGGAGATGAATGGCCATGACGTATGCTATCTGTAGGATTGGTCTGTTCTTCGATGCCAGATTTCTCTTCTGTCTGGGCTGATTCGTGGGTTGAGATACCTGTGGTCACTTGAAATCAGTGTCACTTATAAGAAGTCTTGTTCTTCTCTCCTCCCTGCTCAGGGAGAAGTGACATAAGCACTTGGATGGGCCTACATTGTGGGCAGATGGAGACCATGCTTGACTCTGGACAAGACATGTCAAGGGTATCTGGGAGCTGTGATTTCTTGACATGGAAGTAACTGGTTTCTCTTCCACAGTCCCTCACCTCTCTCATCCCTAATGTGCATGGATGGGGTCCCCTTGATGGCCTTGAGGCCCCTGGGCCTGTATTCTGCAGCCTGTGCTGGCCCAGCTCCAGGGAATGAGCTGGGGAGCACCATCCCTGTTTTGGGAGGTGGAGGGGCATCTCTCTCTGCCTAGAAGTTCATTCTCCACTTGCTTTTCCTTTTTCTCTTTTCAATAGGCTTTGAGAGTAGGGGCTGTGGACCTTGGGGCGCCAAGACACTGGGGCCCCTTGAGCAGTTGACCTTGGAGCACGCATCCGGCGACTCCAGTCTTTGAACGAACTGCCTGAGATTCCGCGCCTCCAGCTGCACCTTTTCCCCGCCACTGACTTGCTGTGTGAGTTCAGACGAGCCCCTGTTTTCTGCAGCTTCATTTTTTTCCTCAGGAAAGTACAAGGATGCTTTCTCAAAGCCCTCAAATCCGTCTAGCAACTGAAATCTAGGGGTTTNCCCGCTGCACTCACGCTGACTCCATCAGGCCCCCTGGAGGGGGCCTCACAGAAGACTCATGACTCCCTCAGGATGTGTGGGAGCTATAGGAGGGGGCCCACTCTGGACCTCTCCTCCACGGACCTGTGACCTACAGTCCAGTAACACGGTGTCCCCTGTCCGCTTTCAAGCACCCCCTGTGTGTCAGTGCTTTGCATGGGCTGGCTCGCTTCTTCAGGCACCTTGCTGTTTTGATCACAGATAAGGCCTGAGGCTCAGGGAGGCGGGCCCTGGTGAGGCCAGGTTGGGCAGGAAGGAAGTGGCGGAGCCTCACCTCTAGCCCAGGTCGCTCGGCAGCAAAAGCCAGTCTGCTTCAGCTGCGAGCTTTACTGCCTCCCTGTGACTCTCCCCTTCAGCCTGACGCCTGGCTGGTGCTGAGGTCGGTTCTCTGGGTTGTCACCCTTGCCTGCCCCCTCTGATGGCCTCAGCATTTAGCCCTTCAGATGTTCCCAGCTCAGGGACGAGTAGTCACGGGCTAAAAGCCCCTACCTGCACTTTCTGGAATGCACTGTGCTGCTTAACAGACCATCCGCTCTGTCACTTGTTTCATAATTTTCCCAAATAAACGTTCTCTCTTCCCCTTGTCCTTGTCACTTATGTACTTATGCTCGCGCAGACAGCAGGCTCCTATGAATCCCCCTGTCCCTCGGCCCTCCTGTCTGTTTCCCAGGCTTCACCCTCAGGAATGAGGTCACTCTCAGTGTGTGGGGCGGTTGCCTGAACGAGGATGGTCCCACGGTCCATGTATTTCTTAGGGGGACTGAGGCCAGGCCATGGCTCCCTGTCTCCACGAGATTGAGTCTCCAAACCACGGTAGTATTTTCAAGACCCTCCATCGTCTGCTGCCCCCACTAGTGATGGGAAGGTCATAGCCCACTTTCAGAGTGACGGATGTGATGGCCGTAGAAGCTCTCTCCACTTGCCGTTGCTGGGCTGTCACAGCAGCCCTGTGGAGAGGGTGTTTATTTTACTCTACGTCTGATGAGCCGCGTCAGGACTCCGTTTGCTAATGCTGAGGTCTCATTCTCTTACTTCATGTACCCTCTTCCATTCTGTCACTTTCAAGCTGCTCATCCCAGGTCCCCTTCTCCAGGAAGGTCCTCATGAGCGGCTTAATCATCATCTTCATCATTAATGCTTCTTGGGAACCGTGATAAACACTTTATGCCAATTACATACTTTCACTTATACCAAATCATCATTACCTTCCTTTGTTGTCTAGCTTCCCTAGATGTGATTTCCTTGTTCAGTAAGACAGGTCTGTCCATCCATCTGTTTATCCATCGGGTCATCATCTAACCATTCATCAGACATGTCACCAAGCTCCTTTCTGCACTGGGTGCCCGGGGGAAAAAGGATCAAGAAAATGAGTCTGACATGAAGGATCTGGGATGCATCCATACAGTACAGCCACCATTACAAACAGGTGTTTGCTACCTTAGAGCTCTCATTCGCTGCTTATCGCCATGAGCCCAGCCTTCAGCATCCTGCCAATAGGGCGCTCTAAGGAAGTAGCTCCCCTCTAGGACTGGGCTCTTTGCTTGTCCTGTTCCTGGAGGCTTCATCCTGGTGTCACAGGGCCTGGGCATCGATCAGAAGACTCTTCTTGATGCAGGTTGGGCTCCCTGGAAAGCAGATGCTGAGCTGTCGGTCAGTAAGCCAGATGTTCATTACGGCATGCTTTTGGCATCCACAGCTACGTGTCTGAGGGGGAAGAATTCAAGAGTGGCCAGAGGAAGAAGTCAGGCCATACCAGTGTCCCAGCAAAGGCCTCAGCCAACCCCATGGAAGCTCTAGAGCTGGAATGGCCCTTGGGAATGGGCCAGAATTGAGATAATGGGTTGCCCAGTCATTGTATGTGTGCTGTGTTGGAAGGCTGAACAACCTTGAGCAAGGTCATTGTCTTCAGCCAAGGCAGTCTCCAAAGAGGGCTGACAGCTGGAGGTCATCTTCTGCCAGCACTGTCAGCAGCTGCTTTGGATGATGCCTGTGTGGGTAATTGTCTGACTTGTTCACCATTTAATCCCCAGTACCGAGCACACAACAGGCACCCAGTATTTTGGGGGATAGAATTACCTAAGCTTTATGGGAGCCGTGGGATTCACTCATTCAGCGAGTATTTAGTATTTTGGCAAAGGTGTTCGGAGCCATTACATGTCAGGCACCGTTGCTGCTCTTATGGGGTTTATAGTCAGGGGGTGTAGGGCGCTTTCAACATTGGTGGTTCAACAACATTGCCTTCCTGGAAGAGGTAATCTTCATGCTGGGGGTGTGACTTCCTGGATGGTGGGCCCTGGGCCAGGGCGAAGCCCAGTGTTTCCCTTGGCCCCCCCTAAGGAATAGAGATATACTGAGACGGAGAATGAATGGGTAAGGGGTGTTTTATTCAGGGAGGGGAATCTCCATCCAGCCCACCTGTCGGCGCACCTGTCTGCCCTGGGAAATTCCCTTGTTGAACTTCCATTCACTGACGTTTGAGCTCCCAGTAGCCTGGAACTTCCCCAGGGGGTCCCACTGGCCCAGCGACTTACATCATTTGAGCAATTGGAGAATGGAGGGATGACTTTTGAGCTCAATGGAAATATATATTTCTCCTCTGAGTCACCAGAAACTACAGCTCAGGGTGTAAGCAACCACGTAGTCTTCATTTTTTTTCCCTGTATGTAAATGAACTGTCATCACAGTCCAGGAAGTACAGACTCTGAGCAGAGAGGATGAGATGGAATCAGTCACTTTTAGATCTGAAAGAGACCCCAACCCCCTTCCTCTGTGAGAGGCCTGGAGTGAGAGGGAAGGGACTCTTAAGGTCCCCGGGCAGATTCGGACCTGGACAGAGGGGCCGGCGCTTGGCTCCCCATTTTAGCTCGCTGTTTTTCCCCCAGCCCACTCGCCACCCCACAGGGGGCACAGCCTTCCGTGTGGCGGGTTGTTTTTATCTGCACACATCACCTGATGATCCGAGAGGCTCTTACCGAAAGCAATGGCTTTGATGTTCTCGTTGACGAGACTCGAGTGTGCTGGCAGGAAGGGAGGTTTTTGGGGTTGGAGAAATGAAAACTATTTACCTTTGGGGTTGATTTAATAACACCTCTGGGGCCGGGGGAGCGGCGGGAGGGTGTTCGTAAGGGAAAGTTGAATATAAATGCGGGTTCACACAGAGGAGAATCTGAGGTGGAAGGCCAGGAGCTAACATGCTTTCAGGTTTCAGGGGAAGCCGCCTGGTAAGGCTGACCCTGTAGACGCCTGCCTCCTCCCGGCCGCCCTCCCTCTGTTCCCATGGGAGGATTCGCACACACTTTACGTTTCGCTCATCAGCCGAGTGTCGAGGGAGCGCCACGGACAGCCTGTCTGGAAGCTGGCGCTCTCTGACCCCAGATGCTTTCTCCGCGGGACAGCGGCGCGCCTCACTCTCCTCCAGGGGCAGACACAGCGGGGGTCAGAGCCCAGTTTCTGGAGCTAGTCTGTGTCCTCGGAGAGCACCTTTCCTCACCATTTCACACCTCTGTCTTTGGAGCTGTAACGTGGAGAAGGTGTGAGTCCCGCCCAGCTCCCGTAGGGAGCTCCCGTAGGGAGCTGGCACCGTAGGGATGGGCACTGCTCGGTTCCTGGCGCACGTGACGGTTGGACAAGCGTCATAGGGTTATATTGGGTGGCTTCCCATGTTGCTGTAAACAGCAGCTCTGGGGATTCAGGACCCCTGGGCTGGTCTCTTTGGCGAGCGAATCTACCCCTTTTAATCATTGCTGCCCCTCAGCCTCTGGAAGCCGGGGGGTGTGCGGTGACAGCTGTGTTCCAGCGCGTAGTGTAGCACGCCATGGCTCCCTGCTTCCTCCTCAGAGCAAGCTTACACAGCAGCGTCGTCAATTTCTTTTTCTCCTTTGAAACAAAAAAACAAAAGAAAACATGTGGGCCCTGGGTAGTTCACTGGGTTAAGTGTCCATCTTCAGCTCAAGTCATGATCTCATGGTTCATGAGTTCTAGCCCCGTGTCAGGCTCTGTGCTGACGGCTCAGAGCATGGACCCTCCTTCAGATTCTGTGTCTCCCTCTCTCTCTGCCCCGCCCCTGTGCTCTCTTTCTCAAAAAGAAATAAATGTTAAAAAACAACAACAAAACCTTGAATACGTAAGTCATTCACGAGACGAAACTCAGAAGGGATAAAAAGGTTTTTCATGGGGGCACCTGGGTGGCTCAGTCGGTTAAGCGTCCGACTTAGGCTCAGGTCATGATCTCACGGTTCGTGGGTTCGAGCCCCACATCAGGCTCTGTGCTGACGGCTCAGAGCATGGAGCCTCCTTCAGATTCTGTGTCTCCCTCTCTCTCTGACCTTCTCCTGCTCGTGCTCTCTCTCTCTCTCAGAAATAAATAAAACATTAAAAAAATGTTTTTCATGAAGACCCCTACCCATCCATGTCCCTGAACCCCTGTTTCTCTTCCCTGATGACACTGGTGTCCCAGGTTGGGTCTTCCCCCAGAGATTGTCTGTGCATTGCTGGACTCCTTGTAAGAAGGCATATGTCCGTGAGTATACCTACAAACGAGTGCTGAGCACAGACTGTGTACAGTGCTGGGGCAACACTGTGGGGAGACTGGGGTCTCTGCTCGCTGTAGCTTCCTGCTGCAGGCAGACCTCTGCATGGCCAGGCAGGCGGCCTGGGCTGCGGGGGAGGGGCTGCTCTGGGTGCTGGCTGCTCTGTTTCCCGTGGGGCCCACCTCCCCTCTTGCCTGTGGAGGCAGCCTGGGCTCCAGCCCTAGCTCACCCACGCTGCAGATTAAACCCTGCGGGGGCCCCCCTTCCAGCCTCAGTTTCCTACAGTGTGAGACGAGAATAACGATAGCATTTGCCACAAGGGCCCTTGGGAGGATCTGGGTGCAGAAAGTTCTTAGACACCACCTGGCACCTAGTGAACACCTTAGTGCCCTGCCCACCCCCCAAGGGCACTGCCCCTCTTGTAGCCCCCGAGCCCCCTTGCTCAGTGCCTGATGGCTCCTGTGCAGGCCGCCAAACTGGGTCCCAGGGCACAGTAATAGAGGAGGCGTCCATTTATCTTTCTTTCTCTTGGCAGGACAGGGTGGAGGCGCAAATTGAATTCCAGCTTTAGCCTTTGTAGTTTTCTGCACAATCCATCACAACATTTGTACCTGAGCTGACGCGGTTTGTGTGGGAGAGGCTTGTGCCTGGCCATGCATGGATGGTCGGGGTCAGCTCAGCAGGTCTGCATCTCCTGTCCTGCTTCTGGGCGCTGTCGTCTTTCACCCAGACATGGTTTTTAACTGGCGGGAAGAAGTGATACAGGGCACTGCCATCCACTCAGATTCAGCAATTGTTAATTCGCCCTCCACCTGCACCCCCTTCGCACGCGCGTGTGCACGCACGCACACACACACACACATACACACAGGTTTTGTCTGAACCATCTGAGAGTAAGTTGTACACATGCCTTTTATCCTGAAATATTGAGTGTGTGTTTCCTGAGAACCAGGACACCCTCTTAGGTAATCCCCATGTAACAATCAAAACGATCACATGCAGGACTTTAGCGTGGCCACAGCTGTATCACCTAATGGCCACACAGTTTCATCACCTGCCCCAGTCATATGCTTTGGGACTATGTTTTTCTGATTCCAGATCCTCACTGCTCTCAGGGATCGTGTCTCCTCAGCTTCCCGTTACCTTGGAACAGTTCCTTGGCTGTTCTTGACTTTGATGTTTTAGACCAGTCCAGGCCGGTTGCTTGGTAGAACGTCCTTTGTTTTGGGCCGGGGCCTTCGTTCCTGAAAGTTCATACTGTACCGCCTGCTTTTCTTCACGCTCTGTAATCCTCGGTGGCCCTACAGGGCTGCTGTGTAATAGGCAAACGAAGACATAGGAAGGTCAAGTGAATGGTCCACGGACACATTTCTGGGAAGTGCAGAGCCGGGATTCAAATCCAAGACCGTCTGGTCTGCCTGCCTGGCAGCACGGGTAATGACAGCACGTAGACCCTGAGGACACCCATGTGTGACTCAAGCGCTCACTCCGAACCTGGCGTTCTGCTTCCCACTCGGCGTCTCCTGAGCATATCCTTGCCCCAGTCCAGAAAGGGAACTGCTCTTATGAGCCCTGGTTTCCACATGATGACTGGAGGGGTCAAGGAATCCGCCCAGGGTGCACAGCTGTTAGCTGAGGGACTGGCTCGGACCCAGCAGCCTGTGTCCCGAGTGCACTTGTCGTCTCTGCACTCAGCCCTGCAAGACCTCGTAGAATTGGGGGCATCACAGACGATACTTCCCCGAGACCGCGTGGGATCACTGCTGCGGCGCAGTGCTGAGCCACACGAAGGCTTCCACCAGCCCGTCCGGCTCTGCTGACCTTCCAGGAGAGGCCCAGCACTAAGACGCGTGTATGCCCTTTCCCCAGGCATCTTCCCCCGGGGCCTGCTCTCAGGGCCCCTTGGGGACAGCCGTCCTGTCCTCTGCTTCTGCAAGGGCCGTAGTCCACCTCAGTGGCATTTTGATGGTTTTCAGGTCAGGAATCTCTGTGCAGTCACTCATTTAACGGCCAGGTCTCTCTCCTGCCATGCAGCCCGGGGCCGCCTACAAGGTGGCTGGTCCTGGCTGTCATCAGTGTGTCCAGTTGCCTCCGTCGTCCGGGAAGCATCTAGGTGGCATTTGAGGCCAGCTGACCCGATGATACGGGGGTCATGGTCACAGCAGAGCTGGTGATTAATTATTCAGTGCTGTATGTCACACTCTGTGCCCTGCCCTGGGTGATACGGCCCTGCCGCTGGATTGTAGAGAGCAGAGGACATCTGGGTACAGGACACACTTGGAATTCCACTGGCAGAGACAGGAGGGCCCGTCTCTGCACCCCAGGCTGCCTCTCGCCCCCTGGGGACCTTGGGGTCCTGGGGACTCCCGATTTTTTTATTCATGTGAACACAGCGTTGGACCCCAGCAGTGATCCCAGGTGACATCAGGGAAGCATTCTCAGCATCCTGAGAAAGCCCGAGGCCCCCGGGTTCAGATGCAGGGTATTTCTGTCAACTGCAGAGCAGGTGAATGTCCCGTCCTTGAGACGGAGTGTCAGGCAGGATGTTCTGGGAGTAGCGGCCATTCACCCTGCCGGCCTGGGCCCCAGGCACACGCTGCAGGGCTGCCCTCCCTCTGCACCCAGCTCGCTCCTCTGCTGTGACTGATGGATTTCCGAGGAGTGGCCAGGAGAGCCCTGTCACCCTGTGCCGGGCCAGTCCCCCCTATCCCTGGCTTGTCCCTGTGGGTGGGAAGTGACCATACTGCTCACCAGGTTCGGTGCCTTGCGGCAGAGCTGTGACCTTCCCGGCTTTGACCACCCTGGCTGGCTCACGACTCCTTCCCACTCCCCCATCCTCCCCACCCCCCAACTCTGGCAGCCAGCAACTGGCTGGACTGGCTCCTGGGAGAAACTTGGAAGTTTTAGTTCCTCATTTTCCATGGAACATTGCTCTGTGTGTGTGGTTTAAAACATTAATTAAAAACATTAATCAATTTGGCTGCCTTGGAAAGAGGCTCCTTTCCTGCAGGAGCTGATGTGTCACGGCTGCTCCTCTTTCCAGGAGGAAGGAGTGAGCTTGCAAAGCACTGATGCAGCTGCACATTCACGCTTGTGCACCGGGCAGCCTCCCTAGCCCCCCTGGACTTTAGTTTCCAAGTCTGTAAAATGGGGATGGGGGTCACGCTGTGGCCTGACCTCCGGGGGTCACCGTGGGTGCTTGGGGCGGGCCCGTGGGGATGTCCTGCACATTGTCCTGCATGGTGCTTGTAAATGGCGCTGTTAGTGTATTCGGCACGGTCCCCTCCTGCCTTACCGTCTGTAAGGCTCCTCTGTCACTTGCACTCAAGTTTACTGCTGCTGGCACAGCTGGAAGATGGTGGGTGTTATTATCCACTGCACGCGTTCCCAGGGCTTGACCCCGAGGTCCGAGCGCCTAACACTGAACAAGTCATCGTGCTGAGGTAGGGATTGGGGAGGCCTTTTCCTCTTTACTGGGAGGAGATGAAGAAGTTAAGTCCAGAGCATTTGCTTAAGCGGCAGTAATACTAGCTGGCATTTCTAAGGATTCACAACAGGCCTGGCCCCGTGCTGAGCTCTGCAGAGGTTCTCACTTGAAACTCAAAATGAACCTTGAAGGGGTCCCTGGGTGGCTCAGGCGGTTAATTAAGCGTCTGACTTCGGCTCAGGTCACGATATCGTGGTTCGTGGGTTCGAGCCCTGTGTTGGGCTCTGTGCTGACAGCTCGGAGCCTGGAACCTGCTTCAGATTCTGTCTCCCTCTCTCTCTGCCCCTCCCCTGTTTGCACTCTATCTCTCTCCATCTCTCAAAAATGAATAAACGTTTAAAAAAAGAAACAACCTTTAAGACGAGAAAGTGAGGCTCAGAGGGTAGCTTGCTCAGGCCCCTAAGAAGACTCCTCTAGGCCTGGAATGCCAATCCAGGCGGTCTAACAACCACGGAGTTGGGCTGTTGCCTTCTCCAGAGAATAAAGCGAATGCATTTTGACATTAAGGCACAAAAGTGCCTTAAAAATGTCCGAGAAGTGTGGGAGGCACCAGTGGCCAGAGTGTAGAAGTGCCAAGGATGCTTCCTTCTGAGCGGGCTGCAAGTCAAGGGACTTCCCTGAGTGCTGGGGGTTGTGCCCTTTTGCTGGGAACCGGGGCTGCCCGGAGGGGTGAACCCCGAACCCGGTGGGAAGAGACAGGCACACCCGGGCTTGCAGAGCCGCCATGGGTCCTCCTGTGACACTAACATGTCCGGGGGAGGAGTGTGACACCCAGGGGGCCTCAGAGAAGCAAACTGTGACCGCATTTTCCCTGCAGGAGAGAGAAGGAGTTGACGGTGGGGAATCCAAGCCACCTGGCTGCTGCTCTCGGCTGTGGGGTGAGGGTGTTTCTCCAGCTGTTCCCACGCTTGAGGGTCAGTTCCCTTTCAGAAGTTGTCAGTCTTACTTTTTTTTTTTTTAATTTTTTAATGTTGTTTTATTTATTTCAGAGAGAGAGAGAGACAGCGTGAGCAGGGGAGGGTCCGAGAGAGAGGGAGACACAGAATCTGAAGCAGCTCTGAGCTGTCAGCACAGAGACCGACGCGGGGCTCAAACCCACGAACGTGAGATCACGACCTGAGCCGAGGTCGGACACTTAACCAACTGAGCCACCCAGGCGCCCCTGTCAGTCTTACTTATTCTGAGTCTGTGTTCACCAGGCTCCATCTTCTTGATGATGTGGTGACCAGGATGCCGGGGGTCTTCAGGGGTACAGGAGGGAGGTCTGGAAGGGGGGAGAATCACCCTGTTGTAAAGGTAACAGTGTGGGCGTTCTGTCGTGCCTCACCGTCCTTGAAAAAGAGTCGGTGTCGGACCCCCCCCGGCTGAGCACTTGGCCCTGCTTCAGGTGCCTTAGGAGGCCTTTCCAGAGCTGGTGAGACAAGCAGTGGCCCCCCTGTCCCCTCCCCCGCCCAGCCCTTTGGGCCGATTATCAGTTAGGATAAGAATCCTTGGTGAAGCTACATTTTTTTGTTCCCTGAGTAATGCATGATGTCTACTGATCACATGTTACCAGATGACAGTGTTGAGCTCAGATAAAGCTTACAACGAAGTTAATCTGACACAGTTACCCCCACCCTCTGTGCATCCAGGGACAGGACATTCTCAGAACAAAGTTACCGGGTGTATCTCTCACGTCCTTCTCCCTAGAGTTCCTGGACTCAGGTGAATGAAAAAGCTTCAGTGGGGGAGGAAGATGTTATCGATGAGCCCGGGCTTCGGAGTCAGGAAGACTGACTTACGGTTCTGGCCTGGCCTCTGAGGGCCCTTCTGAAATATGTAGCCGTCAACACTGGTCTGGTCAGAAAACGGTTTAACGAAGTGAAACGTCGAACACAGTGCTTGGCACATAGCAGTTGTTCAATAAATGTCTGCTTTCCTGAAGTGTCTCATTTAGCATATGTTAGTATGTGCTTTGTGTTTTTTCACGTGAATGAAACATCTCGTCCATTTAGTGCAAACACTAATACTAATCATTCTCGGCTCTTTCTTGTGTATTTTCAGAATCCTGTCATACCTGGGATTTTGGTGCCTTCAACCCAAAAATAACTACACATCCATTCAGTACCCTAGAGGGACTCGAAGACTGTCCTTCCCTGAACTAAAGCCAGACCATTTGGGGATTTGGAGAATAAGGGTAAGAGATTTCTCCTCTTAAGCTTTATGGAGGAAAAGAAAAAAAAAAAGGCCTTTGGAATCGGTGATCTCCTGCAACACAGTTTGGGGTGTGGCCCTTGACTTCTTGGCCTGGCTTCCTGTGCTGGTTTGAGAAGCTGGCTTCCCATAATCTCTCCTTGGCACATGGGACCTGGTTCTCGGTGTTCCGCAGCCTCAGTGTTGTGCTTTGGCAGCTCGCCCTCTGTCCCTGGCTGAGGATGGAGCCCAGCACCTCCTAGGCGGGGTACCCCAGGCCTTTCCTCCTGGCAGAAGGCAGCTGTCCTGCTGAGAAGTGTGGGGACCGTCCTGGAGGAGCATGAGAAGGTGCGCTGGCAGCAAAATGCCCTTTGGGGCTGCCTCCTTCCCGCCTCTGTGCGTGGCACACCCGGCCGCACCAGCCAGGGGCTGCCTGGGGGAAAGGAAGAGGTGAAAGCCTGGGTTTCAGGCAGGCCCGAGTTTTCCTAGTTTTGCCGACCTGCCTCATCTTGGGTGAATCACTCAGACTGCTCCAAGCCTCGGCTTCCTCGCTTGTAAGATAGGGATCATATTAGCTCTTGCCTCAGGATGTCGTGGGTATTGAATGAGATAGTGGAGATAGTTCAGCGCGCTGCCTGGTGTGGAGGCAGAAGTGCATCAAAATGGGAGGGTTTGCTTTTTAATTTTCTTAAGGTTTACTTAATAATTTTGAGACAGAGAGAGAGAGAGAGAGAGAGAGCGAGAGCATGCGCAGGGGAGGGGCAGTGAGAGAGAATTCCAAGCAGGCTCCACACTGTCAGCGCAGAGCCCAGCGCAGGGCTCAAACTCACGAACTCTGAGATCATGACCTGAGCTAAAACCAAAAGTCAGACGCTTAATGGACTGAACCACTCAGGAGCCCGTTAATTCATTAACGACACCACGTACGGTTCCTTCTGTGCGGCGGTCTGTTTTAAAGTCTTCTCGATTCTGGTCTGCTCTTCTCTCTGACTTTCACCTTCCGCCAGCTCTGTCTGGGAAACGACTTGTGCATGGTGTGCAGAGCACCCCTGACCTGAGCAGAGATGATTACTTCCTCTGCCAGACTGCCGCTGGCGACCTGGGGTGAGAGCAAAAGACCGTCTTACACATCCCGACACCCACCTGACACTCTTGTGGATGTTGAAAGAACAGAAGGAATGAATAATTGAAAAGGAGGAAGCAGAGAGTAAAAGAAAGAGAGAGAGAACCAAAAGAAGAAAGTTATTAAAGACTGACAGCGAAGAAAGAGATCAGTTGCAATTAAAACAAAAAAAGAGACAAACAAGCAAAAAAAACAAAACAAAACAAAACACAAGATGTTGAAAAAAATAAGTAACATTGAAAAAAGGAAACCTGATTCAAGTGGGGACTAGTGAGAAGACAGGTAGGAAGTGGGGGTGCCGGGGTAGCAGAGGATGGTGTTCACATGCTCCTGGTGTCTTTTCTCCTGTGCCTTAACTATGTCCCGAGTGCATTTGTATCTGTCATCTCTTGTGTCCCCAGCGGCCCCATGACACACATGGTGGCAAGCGGGAGACCTCGCTCTTCACTCAAGACTGACACACATGGGTTCTCCAGGCTCCCCGGGGGCCCGGGAGGGCGGCGGAGGGGCCCTTGTCCGCTGGGGAGGCTTTCTAAAGAGGCTGCTGCGGCTTGAGGCTCTTGGAAGGCGCTGTCAGTAGGAGCCGAGCTGCTTGGCCGTTGGGAAGCGCCCGGTGCACTGGTACCCCGCATTGCCTTGTCGGGGTCTGATTTCCCGCTTCGGGGACAGACTCCGTCTGTGCCGAGTGCAGCTGACAGGCCTCCCGTGGAAGCTGCCGTGTGGCTCCCTTGATCCTCGGGCACTCACTCAGCCAATCCCTGCATTTTGCTTCCAGAGCCCACGCCTCTGATCCAGGCAGCCGGCTCTGGAAGCAGGATTGTAGTGCCAGCGCCCCAACCTCTCCTGTGGTCACCATTTTCCCCTTAGCACCTGGAATTGGGGGAATCCCGATTCCCAAGCTGTCCCAGTGGGGCGACGGGGGCAGAGGGGACTCCAGTCACCGGATAGGAGGAGCTGGGGAGATGCATGAACCGTCTCTTACTGCCGTAGCCATGGCAAAATCGAGCAGCGTCGCCTACATTCTGTGGCTGGAGGAGAGGCTGGACCAATCCGTGTGGGATGATGGGAAAGGAATTGCCCTAGAACTCAGCTGTTGGGAGCGTGTGGATGGAGCAGGGGGCGACGCTGGGCCTGGGAGGCGCACCGTCCAGGACGGATGGGGGCAGGGCTGGTCTGTGCCGGGGGCTCTGAGAAAGGCGTCAGCCCTGTGCTTCTGTGTCTGGTTCTCCCCATCCTGAAGGCGCTGCCGTTCCCCTGGGGGCCCGTCTGCCTGCACCCCTGCCTTCCACGAGCCTGCTGTGGAACAGAGATACCAGCACACCTGCATTCTTGCCGCTCGCTTCTCCCACCCTGAACAGGCCCTTTCCCGTTCTCCAAGCTTCTCCTTTCTCAGCTACATAATGGACCAGACCCCCTTGGGCTGGTCGTGAGGATCCCAAAGCTGGCCTGAAAAAAATGCTCCGCGAAAAGGGAGCCCTTGTTACTGGCTTCGCCTCCACTTCCTTCCTTACCTGTGTAGCTTCTGACGGGTTATTCTGTCATCCTGGCCCCTGCCTTGGACACACACACACACACACAGACACACACACACACACAGGCTTGACTTCTTCCCTTGGACCGTCACCTTGCTCTTTTGGACTCCGCCCCTGGTTACCAGTGCCCCCTGGGAGCACCTCCCGGCTCCTGCCTGACTGATCTCTCCACCTGTCCCCTGACCCTGACTTTTGGGGAGAGCCTGTCTGAGAGCTCCTGCCTGTCCGTGGCCGCGAGCCAGCCCCGGTCTCTCGCCACACGTTGCTTCCTGTGTTCGCCGTCTACGGCACCGCGGGAACTCCGGGCCCACTCGGGACTCCAGGCTTCAAACAGAAACGTCTTTTCAGAACACCTCTGCTATTAGCCCATTTGACTATTACTCTATTTCTTGTGGTTTCATACTGAGGTTTTTGGCTCATTGCATTTGACCCAGAGTTTATTTTTAGTAGTGAAGACAGAGTTCAATGAATGTCAAAATGTGTGTGAGGGCATATGCAGAAGAGGGATTCGTAAGTCGAGGGGAAAATGTACCTAATTTTGTTTTTTCTGATAATATCTGCCACCCCAGCAGACGCCGAGCTTCCCCAGCTCAATGGGCTTTGCAGCAAGCAGGGCCTGGTGTCCGGGCCACCTCCTGAACACGGAAGTGTTTCTGGGGACTCTTTCGGTCCCACCAGTCCAGCGGCTGGCCGCACCCACACAAATGGACAACCGCTACGTTATCATTATGTGTGATAATTATTATGATTATTATTAGAGGAAAGGCCGGGCCCTGTAACTTCGGCTCCGATTATCTCCCCCGGGGGCGTCATTGTCTCCAGACACAGCACACAGCTTTCTTGAATGTCAGCTCTTTTCCCTGCACCGTAAATATTTTCTGAGAAGGCTGCGGTCTTGCTGTCTCTGTCTGGTCCCAGCTTTTGGCATCGGGACAGGAGTGCAGGACACGCGTGGGCAGGGTTTTCTTGGGCTGAATTTTAGGACATGGGAGTTTGGGCTAGAAGTCGGAAATGATGCAGAAAACACTCCTCTTTCTTTCTTTCTTTCTTTCTTTCTTTCTTTCTTTCTTTCTTTCTTTTCTTTTTTTCTTTCCTTTTTTTAGATTTGATCATCTTTTTAAAAAATTTTTTTAAATTATTATTTTTTAATGTAAATCCAAGTTAGTTAACATATCATATAATAATGTTCTCAGGAGTAGAACCCAGTGACTCATCGCTTACATATAACACCCAGTGCTCATCCCAACAAGCGCCCTCCTTTATGCCCCTTGCCCATTTAGCCCAACCCCCCACCCAGCACCCCACCAGCAACCCTCAGTTTGTCCTCTGTATTTAAGTCTCTAATGGTGTGTCCTCCTCCCTGTTTTTATATTATCTTTGCTTCCCTTCCCTTAGGTTCATCTGTCTTGTATCTTAACTTCCACACTGAGTGAAATCATATGACATCTGTCTTTCTCTGACCGACTTACTTGGCTTAGCCTAACACCCCCCAGTTCCATCCCCGTTGTTGCGCGTGGCGAGATTTCATTCTTCTGATGGCTGGAAAGTACTCCTCTTTCAAGGGCTCCCTGGTCTGCTTTGGGAAACAACCATCTGCTTATGGACTTTCCGTTTATCAAGTTCTCCATCGTCCTTTCTCCTGTCTTTTCATCCACGACTATTTGCTCAGAACCTGCGACACCCCAGCGTGCATGGTACCCACGGTGTAAAGGAGGGAAATGCCACCTTTATTCCGGGCTCTGAAAGAAATCTGGCAACGGCGACTGGCTCTCTGGATCCGCGTGCTGGTAGACTGCATGTCGGTGCCACCCCGAATCCGTACACTGAAACCTTAATCCCGAATGCACTGGTCTCAGGAGGAGGGGCCTTTGGGAGGTGATGAGGTCACAGTGGGACTAATGTTCTTATAAAAGGGACCCGAGAGAGAAGAGCTTCTCTCCCTTCCCCGCAGTGTAAGGACACAAGCCGGAAGACAGTCTTCTGCAAACCAGGACCTGAAATCTGCCAGCCCGTCTTGCATGTCCAGCCCCCAGGACCGGGAGAGAGGAACGTCTGTCATCTAAGCCAGCCCCCGTGGGTGGCACCCTGCGATAACAGGCTGAGCACACCGAGACGCCGTATTTCACAGCTGAACGGACTGCAGACTCAGAGAGGTGGTGCTCGGAAGCCTCTCTACTGCCTGGTGGTGCGTCTCCAGGTCCAACATGCGGCTTCAGAACCCAGGCTCTCAGACCCGCACCCCCTGACCTGATCTGCAGGCTGCCCGGACGGTCTCTTTGGGGCCCCTCACCTCTGCGTCTGTGTGTCCGTCTGCCCCCTCGCCTGTGATCTTCTTCCCGTCTTCCTTTCCCCGTCTCCCGGATTTTTCTTCTGAAGATGAGGATCTTTCTCTCCACAGAGCCTCTTGGGGGAAAGGGGTGAGGGGAGGCGCTGTGGCTGCTACCCTGGGGCGGGGGTCAGGGGGAGGTCTCCTCACCCAGTCCACCTCCCCAGCACGCAGGATGCAGCCATTCCTTCTGTTCCTCCTCCCCTCTTCCGTATCCCCACCGCGAGCCGGGTGGTACCCCAGCTCTGCGGAGACAGCAGTGGGTACATGCGCCGGGGAGAAAGTATTCACACAACTGTATTTGTATCGTGTTACGGGCTAAATGTATGTATGCTCCCCGCCTCATCCCAGATTCAGAGGTGAAGCCCCCACCTGCAGTGTGGCTGTATTTGAGTTCAGGGAGTAAGTAAGCTCAAAAGGGTGGGGTCCTCTCTGACCGGATCCGTGTCTTTTTAAGAGACTCAGCAGAGCCCAAGGGAGAGCTCCATCTTCTCTCTCCCTCCATGTGAGGACGCAGCAAGGAGGAGGCTGTCTGCAGGCTGGGGAGAGAGCTCTCACCAGAGACTGCATGGGCTGGAACCTTGACCTCAGGCTTCTTGCCTCCAGAGCCGTGAGAAAAGAAGTGTCTGTTGTGTATGCCATGTGGCCCCTGGAGTTTAGTTATGCGGCCTGAGCAGACTAAGAGGCACGGTGGACACACGTCTTGGGCCACGGGCCACCGGCTATAGGGAGGCTTGATTGCCTTGACCCCAAAGCTTCTTTTTGAGTGTTGGGTCCTGGCTGACAACATTGAACCTTCACTATCAATCCCCTCTTTAAAATGAGGTGTCCAGTTGGGGCGCCTGGGTGGCTCAGTCCATTTGACTTCGGCTCCAACCATGATCTCGCGGTTCCTGGGTTCGAGCCCCGGCATCGGGCTCTGTGCTGACAGCTCGGAGCCTGGAGCCTGCTTGGGATTCCGTGTCTCCCTCCCCCTCCGCCCCTCCCCTGCTTGTGCTCTGTCTCTGCCTCTGTCTCTCTCTCAAAAATAAATAAACATAAAAAAAATATTTAAACAAGGTGCCCCAGTCGAGTGACCCTAAGAGCTATCCTTTGTTCTGTCTGACTCAGGGTTTCCCTAAGCCCGGCCCAGCTGACGGTTCTCACTTTGTGTCTTTCTTGCTCGCACAGGATCCGCTGTTTGCTGAACATGGCGGTGGTTGTGGCATCAGGCTCCTGGGAGTCGAGGCAGCCCTGGAGCTCTGGTCATCTTCTTGTGACCCACTGGGCTGCCTTGCTTTTCAGATGCGCTCCCCCTGACAGGAGCTGATCACGTCAGTCCCGAGTGCCTTCCCTCAGCCAGCCAGTCGGGTCCCTCCCAAAGTGGCTGGTCCCCGGGAGCCCCCGCAGTTGAGATGAGGCTCCACTAACAGGGTCCCGTCTTCATTCGAGTAGTGGCGTTGGGGTGGGGCATGCGTGTGATGATAAAAATACCAATAAGAACAATATTACCAACAATAATAGTAATGCACATGTATTATTCATAGTGTTCCCAACGCTTTCCGCGCAGTCTCACTTTCCAGAACGTGTGAGGGGATGGAGGCTGAGTGACACACGCAAGGTGGCAAATGCAGGCACCTTCCCACGGAATGTGTGTGTGACGCACAGTTTAGCACTGTGCGCTTTTGCATAATTTCAGGTTCCTGTTATTTTCTAACGCCAGGCTAATATTCAGAAGCCTTTACAAAGGAGAGATCCCTCAGCTAAATCGAAGTCCGTGCTCCGCATCCTGGGTCGGCCCATCCCAGTGCGCCTTTCGGTGCCTCTTACCCTGGGCGCCCCCTGTCCTTCTAGGATGCTTCCCAGCTTGGGCGCCAGATTCTCTCCCTGAGAAACCCTTCCCTCCCTGCTCTTCTGGGACCCGGGTTTGTTGGGGGTGGGGTGGGGGTGGGGGCTCCAGTGGGGTTTATCCTCGGTTTGTTATGAACTCAGTGACAGAACCCCACGTGGCACACAGCTGTCTTGTGGCCTGGCTCCTCTGAGACGCGGTGGCTTCCAGGAGCCCTGTGCTGCTGCACTCTGGGTCCCCCTTGTCGCTGAGTAATGACCAGCTTGCTGGGAATTCTCATTCTTCTGCTCCCCGCGTTTCTCTTCCAGATTTGTCATCCCTGCAGCACTGGTCGTAGCAGGTGCCTGGGGGAAGAAAATGCCCACCGGGGGATGGACGTAAGCCGGCCTGCGGGCTTCTCTTCACCCTCCTGCCAAGATGAAACCTTGATTAAAACTAGAGAATTGACCTGCTCCGGCCTCGACAGCGTTCAGCTTCAAGGACTCCTACGGCCATTTTTCTGCTGCTGCAGAGCTGAGGCCCCCTGGCTTCCTGCCTGTGGGAAATCAGATGGACTAAGGAAGAGCTTCACACGAATAAGAATAAGAGGGAAAAAAATAATTTAAGTGTCACACTCTCTCTTGCCTCTTCCCTGCTGGACCGGGAGGGAACTGAGGCCGTAACTGGCCTGTGGGGGAGGGGTATGTGAAGGGTCCCAGGAGGGAGTGGGAGATGATGCTTCCTCTTGGTGGTGGAGTATCTGCAGAAACTGCTTGGAATCCTTCTCCAGAGGAGATTTGTCTCCCAGCCCCCGGGTCTGTCTGTGTGTCTATGCCTCTGTGTGTGTTTGTGTGTGTACACATCAATATGGCACCATGCTGATATTTATTATACTTATTATATGCTTTGGATTATGGTCCACTATGACTTCATTTATTGTGTTGCATGTGTTTTTCCAGCCTTGGCCATTGGGCGCTCTTTTGGTTGGCTCCTATATCCTTTTGACATACCCCATCCACCATTAGTTTTACACACCTCCCATTGATGTGGGAGTTTTTGTTTGCTTGTTTTTGAGCATTTCCTTACTTTCTGGCACTATTTACGTATTTCCTGCCCCACACCTAGAATCAGCCATTTCCCCAAGGAAATTTCCCTGGTTTGTCTTATCGGAGAATGGGATTAGAGACTAAGGCAGGGGTACTGGATGTGCTCATTGCTACTGGGGTGTCACTGCTCCTAGGCCTTCTCAATGACAGTGATGAAATATATGTCTGTAGGGTGGCCTGGGTGGCTCAGTCGGTTAAGTGTCCCACTCTTGACTTCGGCTCAGGTCCTGTTCCCATGGTTTGTGAATTTAAGCCCTGCACCGAGCTCTATGGTGAAGGCATGGAGCCTGGTTGAGATTCTCTCCCTCTCTCTCTACCCCTCCCCTGTTCATGCTCTCTCTCTCTCTCTCAAAATAAATGAACTTAGAAAATATGTGTGTGTGTGTGTGCATGCTAACTTGCATACACCCACATGTGTATAAATACTTGCCTGAGTATCCACTGGGGCCTATATTAAGCTAACTGTGAATTCATACTGATGTCCCAGCTCTAACCCATTACCACCCGCGCACACTGTTAACAGACGTGTTTTTCGGCCACGTTGCTTGGCAGGGGGTGATGGTGAGTGGTGAGGTCTACAAGTCCACACGGGCACAGCACCGTGACTGAGAACACTGCACTTTTCCCTGTGAGCAGTGCAGTCTCATGAGCAGAAGTGAAGATGAGCCAGACAGAGGCTCAGATGTGTACCGCCCAGGGTGCTCGTGCGCCAGGAAGCTGCCGCAATGCACACCCGCCTCCGCACAGCTTGTCCTAGGCCTGTGGGCCTTTCCGGGTCTCCTGGCCTTCCTGCCCTCCTGCAAGAGGCTGTTCATGTCACCCCTACCGCTTGGCCTCTCCTTCCACACTCCTGAGCCCCCTGGCTGACCCCGTTAGCATGTGCCCTCTTCTGTTCTTCTTCCCTCCCTCCCTCCCTCCTTCCCTCCCTTCCTTCCTTCCTTCCTTCCTTTCTCTCGCTCTTTCTCTCTCTCCCTTCCTCCCTCTCTCAACCTCTTTCTTCTTACCTCCCTCCCTCCCTTCTCCTTCCCTCCCCTCCCTTTCTCCTTTCTTCCCTTCCTTTCCTTCCTTTCTCTGTCTCTCTCTTTCTCTCTTCCTCTCTTCTTCTTCTTCCTTCTTTTTTTTCTTTTCCACCTCTTCCAAGTAGACCAGACCCTTGAGGGAAGCCCTGTGTCATCTCCGTCGTGACTCACACCCCACCCCCCAAAACAACGGAAAGGGTTCATCCATTCAGTTTCTGGGTTTGTTGGGAAAGGAAAGCAGTGGACAAGACACATGTCCGTGTCTTCTTGGAACTTGATGCCCACCAGACAGACGGGACTGAAGGCATCACATACGGTGCCCTTGGGATTGTATGTGAACAAGGGCTGCCTTGCCTGCTTTCCTTTCCTCCCGGGTGTCTCAAACTCCTTTGTCTCCAGGCCCAGGTGGGCAACGTGAGGAAGTGATGTGGGCCTGGCGGGCAGGCAGCAGGGGCTGGTGGGGACCTGGAATGCTCTCGGGGCCGGTGAGGAACTAGGCCACCTGGCGTGGCGAACGGGCCGTGCCCTGTCTGATTGCCCCGGGTCTGTGTTGCTTGTAAACTTTGCCCCTGTGCATGCCCGGCAGAGAGGGAGCTGTGGGCAGCCCGCAGCTTCTGATTCCAGCCCCGAAGGACCGCGGGTCCAGTGTGGCCAGAGCTGATCGCTCCAAGGAGACTGCACGCCTGGGAGGGAGGGGGGCCTTGCACCTGCCGTTGCCCACCCCCTCCCCCCCGTTCCTCACACGGTCCCCATGGCAACACTTCCTCCCCTTGGCGACAGCGCATGGTCCCAGTACCCACGGTGGCTTCCAGTTTGCGGGGGTGATTTTTTTTTGGCCCTGCACTCCGGGAACCAGCCTCACTGCCTGTTCTCGGAGATGCCACCCCCAGCCAGGACTCCACGGGCCCCGCCAGGCTTCCCAGAAGCCCCCTCTCGCACCCCGTCCCTAAGGGGCTGTGTCTCCGATGCCTTGGGGTCCTCCTCTTGGTCTTTTCAGTAAATGGCTCTTTATCTGAAAGTGTGGCTGTCGAGACCACTGGTGTGCTTCCTCATCCCAGGGGGGACCCGCATGAGCACGCAGGGGGCACCTCTGTATTTCCCACCCCTGTCTCCTCCGCTCCACTGAGCTCGAGGCAGGCTTCCAAAGTTGTGACTGCGGGGTCTCACTGTGCACCTGCGGGCCCGTGCCCGGAAGGCCTGCCACCCGGGGCTTCCACTCCTTGCTGGCCGTGTAGCCTCCGGCCGCCTCCCACAGCCACGGGCACTCCCGGGAGGGGGGGGTGGGGGGGGGGCTGGCCAGCAGCCCGTGTTGCAGCCTGCTGAGCAGGGCGGGTGATGCTCTGGGTTTTCCGCAATGAGTGCTGGTCCCCAGGGTGGGCCAGGCTCCCCTGTGTCCGCAGAGGCGTGCCCCGCTGCGGGGTGGAAACAACCTTGTCACGATGAAGGAGGGCGGCGCTGACGGGGAAGTGAGGCCAGCCTGGGGAGAACACGTGGGCAGGTGCTTCTCGGGGGGTTTCCTCCCTGCTGGTCCCCCCACAGAAGGCTGCCNACCCCCCCCCGCCCCCCCCCCCGCACCCCCAGGGCCACTCACTGAAGAGTGTCTCCTTGATGCCCAAACAGCCCCCTTCCCAGGATTGCCCCCTGCCCCCGCCACAGTAGCACGACCCAAACTCATCCTCCTTACAGGGCATGGTGACAGTCCTTCCCTTCCTCCACCGCCGAACCTGTACGTTCCCTGGGGTACAGTGTGGGTTGGTGATAAATCGTGATAGTCCTCCGTCGTTCTGATTGATAGTGATCACTGTGATGACCCACCGAGTCCAGAACTGGCTTTCTTTGTGCGTGCATTCTGTTTTCCTTACATTGCTTTACGCTTTACCTTCCCCATTCAGAACCTTCCAGAATGGGCCGTGTGGATTTATCATATTAGTTTGCCAGGGCGGCTGTAACAAAGTACCACCGAGTAGGTAGCTCAGAACAAGAGACGGGTATTGTCTCTCAGTTTTGCAGGCTAGACACCTGAGGGCAAGACCGCAGCGGACCGTGGTCCCTCTGAAGATTCTAGGGAACACTCCCGCCTCCTCCCCTAGCCGGTGGTGGGGTCTGCCCTGATCTCTGCCTCCATCCTCACATGCGCTGCTCTCTGCTGTGTCTGTGTTCAAATTTCCCTTTTCTTAGAAGGATCAGGTCCACCTAATCTAAAATGACTTCACCTTAACTTGATTACTTCTGCAAAGGCCCTATTTCCAAATAAGGTCATATTCACAGGTACTGAGGGGTAAGACTCCAGTATATCTTTCTGGGGACACAGGTCAATCCCAAACAGGGTATACGAAGGAAATGTTGTAGCTTCTACTTTTGTTTAATTTGTTCCTTTTTTAGAAAGTATCTTAATTTTTTTTAATGTTTATTCATTTGCGAGAGACAGCATGAGAGGGAGGGGCAGAGAGAGAGGGAGACACAGAATCGGAAGCAGGCTCCAGGCTCTGAGCTGTGAGCACAGGTGATTGAACCCATGAACCATGAGATCGTGACCTGAGCCGGGTGTCAGAGGCTTAACCGACTGAGCCACCCAGCCACCCCGAAAATGTCTTAATTTTTGTAAGCTCCATAGTAGGACAGGCATTTGTGTGTGTTAGTTACAAACAGACACGCAGAATCTGGGAGCTGTGCACAACCATGAGCATTGAGGACACACTCAAAAAGACCCACAATCATCAGGCCACTCGTCTTAACAGACTGGCCCAGTCACAGCCGTGTGGGCTGCCACGACAGAATACCACAGATTCGGGGGTTTAAATAGCAGGGCATTAGCTTTCGCACGGTTCTGAGATGAGGGATTCCAATGTTAAGGTGCAGTTGATTCCATTTCTGGTGAAGAATCTGTTCCTGGCACGCAGATGGACACCTTGCGGCTGTGTCAGAGAGAGAGAGGGAGAGAGAGAGACACTACACAGGCTGTATGGTGTCTCTTCTTAGAAGTACACTCTTTCTTTGGATCCAGGCTCCACCTTTATGGCATCTTTTATCTTTCGTGACCTCCACAAAGGCCCTTTCTCCAAATACAGTCACATTGGTGACCGGCACTTCAGCATAAGCATTTCTGGGGAGATGCAATTCAGTCCATAGGAGATCCCACCTTCTGGATTTTGTTACACAATCTGATGTCCTCGGCTCTTGCAAATTACAGCGGAAACCTGGAGGCCAGTAGGGCAGATACCCCCGACTTCAGTTCCAGCCACACCTGGTTTTTATCTTGGCATTTTTTTTAAATCATTTTTTAATTTTATTTTGTTTTATCATCAGTAGCTGGGTGCCTTAGGCAAGTTCGTTACCCTCTCTGAGCCTCACTTTCCACATCTGGGACATGGGGATAATGCCTGCCTCGGGAGTTGTTAGGGAAGGTTAAGGGAGGTCATTACGTAGGTACGTTCCCTTCTGCCCACGTCTCACTCCCCGTTGACCCTGCCCCCAGCAGGGGCAGAGCCGTGAGGGGCAGGTGCTTAGTTCCAGCGGTCGCTGTAGGCACTGCCCTCTCAGAGGCCCTGCTGGGCCCTGCCTCTCCCACCCCTTTTACGCATCACCGAGTTGTGGGGCTCGTCTCCCCCGAATGATGTCATTGTCAGGTATTGAACTATCGTTTTGTGTTTTGTGCATGGGTGGTCTTGCTCCAGGCCAGCTCGTAAAGCAGGTCCGTGGGATCCGGCAAGCTCGTATACAGCAGGCGACTGGTGACTGAGAATTTATTGGGTCTATCGGGCAGTGGAGAAGGGGAGGGCTTTGGCCCAGCTGCCAGGGTTTCCTCACGTTTCTCTCCATCTCGAAAGAGGCGGGAGGCAAGCTCTTCTTCTCCCCTCACTGCCCACAGCCCAGGGCACAGTCAGCCTGAAGCAAGGTCTTCGAGATCATAGAGAAGAGCGCCGGCAGTGCCGTCACAGGAACATGGGCCTGGAAGTCACATAGAACAATGGGAGCCCTTAGCCTGTCCTTACAGCTAGCAAGGACTGGGGCAAAATCCCAGTTTTTCCTCTCTACAAAATGCAGCTTATTAATAATGGCCCCTGCCTCATTAGGTGTCTGGGGAGAGGAAATGAAATAATGTGTGTGTGTGTGTGTGTATGTGTGCCCTTAGTATCAGAATAATCCAGATGCACTCTGAACAAGCCTTCCAGATACCAGCTGCCTCTCTCGCTCCCGAGCTGTTTGACTCTGGCCGAGTCACTTCCCCTCACTGAGTTTCTGCTCTTGGTCACCTGGGAAGGTAGTAGTGCTTTTGTCGAAGTTGGTATGAAACGTTACCAAAAGTGACACAAAGCTGGTTATAAAACACAACACAAAGGTGGGTAGTTATCGTTAACAGGTTTGATGGGGAAATGTCATTCCTGCATTGGTATCGTTTGAGATTTGTTATCCTGACATCTGGAGCTGAGGCCCAGTGTGGTTGGTGCACATCCGAGCTCTCGAGTCATTTCCAAGTAGCAAGGGAATATGGCACCCTGCAGATGTGTTAGAGTCTCTTTCCTTCGTATCTTCTGTGGTGCACGTGCATGCTGTTGACTCCCGTTTGGCTGGAGCCCTGACTTCAGAAAAGACCTGCATGAACAGATGCACCATGTTCCATGTTCTTGTGGCCTCTGTTCACGGCGTCAGCCCCGGTGCTGGCACAGCCACAGCTGATTTCCTCTGCTCCTGCCTTAGACACCCCGGCAGATTATAGCGATGAATGTTGGTAAGGGAAGGTGGGTACTCATGCACTGCTGGGGATGAATCGGACTGACTCTGTTGAAGGAAGCTTTGCAGGCCCTCCTAAGGCGTAGAGTGTGTGTGCTTCTGATGAGTCTAGAAATAGTAAGACAAGTCGCAAAAGATACTTATTTTACAACATTGATAAAATAGTAGAACCTAGGGGCACCTGGGTGGCTCAGTTGGTTAAGCGTCCAACTTCGGCTCAGGTCGTGATCTCGTGGTTCATGGGTTCAAGCCCCGCATCGGGTTCTGTGCTGACAGCTCAGAGCCTGGAGTCTGCTTCAGATTTTTTGTCTCCCTCTCTCTCTGCCTCTCCCCTGTGTGCACCCTGTCTCTCTCTGTTTCAAAAATAAGTAAATATTTTTATTTATTTATTTAAAAAAATTTTTTTTAATGTTTTATTTATTTCTAGGAGAGAGAGAGAGACAGCGTGAGCAGGGGGGGTCAGAGAGAGAGGGAGTCACAGACTCCGAAACAGGCTCCAGGCTCTGAGCTGGCAGTCAGCACAGAGGCCGACGCGGGGCTCGAACCCACGAACCGCGAGATCATGACCTAAGCGAAAGTCGGATGCTTAACCGACTAAGCCACCCAGGCACCCCTAAGTAAATATTTTTAAAAATTAAAAAAAATATAGTAGAACTTGGAAGACAGATTGACAATGATTGACAATGTCCTGCTCAACAGTCACCAAGAGGAGTGACATGTGTCCTCCTCAGTGTGTCAGATCAGGAGGCACTTGATGTTGCCTTGTCCTGTTACTGATGATGTTGACCCTGATCCCTGGATGAAGGCGATGTCTGCCAGGTTTCTCCACTGTAAAGTTACTATTTGTCTCTTTATTATTAGTAAGTACCTTGTCAGGAGATACTTTGAAACTATGTACCTATTGGGTTTCTCCTCTTACTTGTACCTGGCTAATTTTAGCACCCATCATTGATTATTTGCTTGAAACTGTTCACCCGTTGGTACTTGCCAAATAGCAGTTGTCCATCTCGTCATCATTTCTGTACTTAATCAGTGGGGATTCTAATGTCAGGAGGAACTTACTTTTCCACTCAGAGAAATTTAATGATTCGTATTGGTATGAACCCATGCATGTTCATTATATGGGTATTATCGATAACTGTGGTTATCTTTTGCTCAGTTTTTTCTAGATATGGCCACTGGATGCCTTTCATTTTTTGAGCACTGCCTTACTTTTGGCACTACGAGAGACGCCAGGCTCCTCTGTGCCGTCCCCGCCCCAGCCTTGGAGTCAGACACTGCTTCAGTGGACATCTCTCCAGAAGCCCAAACACTGAAATTAATAACGAGGAACTTTCATAGAAAACCAAATTGAGGGACATTCTCCAAAATAACTGGTCAGTGCTCTTCAAAAATGAAAGACAAAGCAAGACTGAGGAATGATCCCCGATTAAAGGAGGCTAAGGGATGTGGCGGGTAAATGCAGGATGGGACCCTGGACTGGATTCTGAATTGGAAAAGACACCAAAGGTAAAATCTGAGCAAGTGTCTCGATTAAGCAATAGTATTATATTAATCTTAATTTCCTGATATAACTTGGTAATTATCCTGTGGTTACACAAGACATCAATACTGAGAAATGGCAAGGCTATGGGAATTCACTGAATTTGTAAGCACTTTATGGCCATGTGACTTTTTGGCAGTGGGCCAACAGTTTTTGGCACTTTAAAGTGAAACGTTAAAAAAAAAGAATTTAAATTCAAATAATATAAATTGATACATACTAATTTAGAGAGGTGTCCATAATCAATTAATTGAAGAATAGTTGTCATACTTTTTGTGTAGAATTAGCCCACTTTTGTAAAACCAGACAGAACAAAATGTGCATATGCATTTTATCAACACATGGAGAGATTCTGAGAAGGGTATGTACTTCTTGTTAACAGATATTTCTGGGAAATGTGATTGGAAGGTGTGAGAAAGTAGGAGCTGTTACTTTGACTCGTGTTTTAAACAAAGAGCATGCTTGAATATTAGTGTGGAAAAGTAGTAAGCACATGTGCATTTAGTCTTGATGGCCTCCATCCAACCCCATCTCTGTTGCGTACTCCTGCACACAGGCAGTGCCACACAAAAAGTCTTACCCAATGAACACTCACCCATTTCTAGTCCTCTGTCTGCTTTCCCACATCTGATCCTTAACAAATCTGTTGGTTGGAGGAGCATAGGCCATGCCGGTTAACAGTAAAACCAGCTGACTCCTCTTACTTTTATCTGAGGAAGCTGGGAATCGTTCATCCTTGAGAACTTTATTCCTAAGTGCATATTCTTCTAGTCTCCTCAGAGGAGTATAAATTAGAAATTTGCCAAGTGTGTCATCATATTTGCACCTCTAAGGAACAGTGATTGGTTAAGTGGAACTTGATATTTCTAAACCCAGTTCATTAGTGAACGGTGATCAGTTCCTCCAGCGATTTTTTTAATGATCACTAGGCTTTTGTAGTTTATGTAAAATTTCATTTACTTGGGTTTATGTTTGCATATAGGTTAGTTTTCCCATTTAAGAGCCAAAGCTCCTTGATTCAAGAAGGGAACGGCAAGAACAAAAGTTAACACCTCTTGAAGGTCTCCTATGTTCCGAGAGCTATTCCAAGTTGACTAATGTGATGTCCCCACTACTAGGTCACATTGTCTCAATTTATCAGTGAGGAAACGGATACAAAAAGGTATGCCCTGCACCTCTGACGTGTTCAGTGGGTTAGTTTCTGCAAGAACTCGTCCCTGCCCCTTGCCTCCTTTTGGATTCATTCTCCAGAACTGTTTCTTTTTGCTTCCTTCTGTCACTGGGCTGCCTCATGACCTCATATAGCTCCTACATGCTGGTCCCACTTCTGCATTCTAGAGTCTTTGCCTTGTTCTGGCATGGTGTTTCTGTGGATGCTTCTCTTGGTAATTATTATTATGGCGATGACAGTAAAAATAGAACATATACTTGTCTTTCTCCAACCATCACTGTGCTGGGCAAAATGCTGAGCACTCCCAGCCTTTAAGCCGTCCATCCTTTCAGCTGCCTGATGAGGTTTAGGGGCTCAGTGTGGGATGGGGGGCCTGAAGGCCATAGCTAGGCTTGTCTAGGAACTGGAAGCTAAGTCCACTCTGTGATGTTCTCTTCATTTCAGTATTCACTTAGTTAGGCTCTTGCATTAGGTTTTTTTGCAAGCAAGTGAGCTCAGCCAGATTATTTCTCCCACAGCATTATAGCCACATCTTCCCAGACATTATAAGTATATGGTTGAACTAATATTCATACACATCACCACTCTATCAATGACATAAGCTAATAATGAAGTATCCCAATATTAAATTACATAGCTGAAAAGCATATAAAATATTAGATGTATGCCTACTTCATTAGTAGAAGCAGGTTTGTTTGTTTTTTTTTCAACCAAAGGCTATGGAAAAGAAGGGAAAAAGTTTAATCTTTCAACAAAAAGATAATCTTCCAGTAAGAATGCTAAAAGAAGTGACAAGATTTTCAGAAGTTCTGTGATCAGAAATGGTTTTCACTACAATAAAACCATCACATAACAAGGACGCCTGGGTGGCTCAGTTGGTTGAGCATCTGATTTCGGCTAAGGTCATGATCTCATGGTCCGTGAGTTCAAGCCCCACATTGGGCTCTGTGCTGACAGCTCAGAGCCTGGAGTCTGCTTTGGGTTCTATGTCTCCTTCCCTCTCTCTCTCTCTCTGCCCCTCCTTGGCTTGTGCTCTGTCTTTCTCTCTCTCTCTCTTAAAAATAAACATTAAAAACATTTTTAAAAACATCACATAACAAAGTATCTCAGTCTCTTAAAACATTTGCAACATCGAAGGGCCTTTTCTATGTCCTGGGTAAGCCACAGGTACCATTATACTGAAATTCTTAATAATTCCCTAGAAATTCTTACTGGTCTCCTTTCATTGTTTTTTCCAGGTCCTCCCTGTTACATTGAACCCAAAAGGCAAGCATGAATTGAACCGTGAGACTTTGTGATCTTTTCCAAATAGGTGTGTGTGTGTGTGTGCGCGCGCGCGCACGTGCATACATGTCTATAACTCTTTCTCGACTTACAGCTGGGACTTACAGATATCAGTTATATCCTGATAAAACAATTGTTAAGCTGAAAATATTTTAAGTCAAAAATGCACGCACTACACCTCCCTACCAAATATCATGGCTTAGCGTAGCCTGCCTTAAACATGCTCAGAACACTTACATTAGCCTATAGTTGGGCAAAACCATCCAATGGAAAGCCTTTTTTATAATAAAATGGTGAATATCTCATGCAATTTCTTGACTACTATACTGAAAGTGACAAACAGAATGGCTGTCAGCGGATCAGTTGCTGACACTCACGACCGCGGGCTGACTGGGATTGTGGCCGCCGCCCAGCACCATGAGGGAGGATCACGCTGTCAGTCCCTAGCACAGGAAAGATCCACACGCAGAATTCCAAGTACACTTCCCTCCTGTATGCATATCACTTTCACATCATTGTAAAGTAGAAAAATTGTAAGTCAAACCATTGGAAGTTGGGGACTGTGTATGTGTGTGTGTGTGTGTGTGTGTGTGTGTGTGTGTGTGTGTCTCACAGTACAGCATGAGATTTTGAGAAACTCCTTTAAAAAAAAAAATCTAACACTTAGCAAATCTGACATTGGCAATGGTGGTGCCAATCATGATGTATTGTGTGTGGATGTGAGTGGTGTAAACATAGGTATACGGGCAAATGGCTATACACGCCCTGTCTTCAGTGGTTGTTGTTGTTTTTTTTTTAATTTTTAATGTTTATTTATTTTTGAGAGAGAAAGAGTGTGAGAAAGCAGGGAGGGGCAGAGAGTGAGGGAGGCAGAGAATCCCAAGCAGGCTCTGCACTGCCAGCACAGAGCCTGAGGTGGGGCTCACACCCAAAAACCGTGAGATCATGACCTGAGCCGAAATCAAGAGTCAGCTGCTTAACTAAATGAGCCACCCAGGCGCCCCTTTAGTGTTTGAAATGACCAAGGGGAAGCCACAGGGTCACATCTCAATTCTATGTGAACTAAAGATATGCAGAATTTTAACGTACACTATCTTAATATTACATTAAATTCATGTTAGTATAATGTTAGTATTAAAGCATGCTGAATATAAACTACTGTGCTGGTGATTTTGGCACCTGATCCTTTGACGTTTCCTGTCAATAAGATTCTGGCATAGGGAATAGATTTGAGTAAGAATCCTAGCTCGGTGAGGCTTGATTTCAGGAAAGTCATCCAGTTAAAAAAAAGGTAGAAGTGTTTCCAAGGCCGAATAGCGAGAATTTCTCACTCAGTGTTGGAGGGGATGGACAGGAACCCAGAAGTTGAGTTACACTTGGTTCAAGCCTGGTGTCTGTACCTCTGCATTTCAGGACCCAGCGCACGCTGCCTGGGACATCTTGCTCCTCAAGGACCCACAGCGCTGACCTTACTTTGAACTGTATCCTGTCTCACTTCCCACTTGACGAACTCAGGGAAGTCAGTTGTACCGGATGCAACAGTCGTTTCAATGGCCTCCACACTGTTGCCTTCACCTTGTACACTGGGAAATGTCTTCCTGCTCCATGCACTGGCCAGTGATGCCAGCGCCCGGGGCACCGGCCCTCCCCCAAGACCTGTAGCACAGCAGGCAGCCACACAGCGCTCAGCTTTTCCACCAAATTCAATTTTTATAGGATTTAACCTGTCCTCGCGACCTGGACTTTGGGTGGTGAGTCAGCATCAAAAGCCAAGGCTAGTCCAAGGCCACCTGGGTGGCTCAGTCTGTTGAGCATCTGACTTTAGCTCAGGTCATGATCTTGCAGTCTGTGAGTTCAAGCTCCGTGTCCGGCTCTGTGTTGACAGCTCAGAGCCTGAAGCCTGTTTCAGATTCTGTGTCTCCTTCTCTCTCTGCCCCCAACCCCCCACTTGTGCTCTTTCTCTCTCTGTCTCAAAAATAAATAAATGGTAAAAAAGTTAAAAAGGTCAGTCCAGTTCTGGTTGCCCTGTGTCTGCATAAGAACAGTGTTATAGTGGCTTCGACGGCTCAGCTCTCTGGGATGCCCTGGGCCCTTGGCTCCCCTTAATAATCAGAGGGTGGGCCTCTGACATTTAGGAAGGCACATGACCATCCTTTAGCAAATCACCTCTGGTGATAAAGGTGTGTCTCTGGAGAGGTCTTGTTGTTGACGTGTTATTTTAGGAGATCCTGTAATTAAGCATCTACTCGGGGTGAGGCACTATGCTGGGGGTGAAGGGTATGGAGAAGTCTGGTATGATCCTTCCCACCTCGAAGGATCGCATTCCTGTAGCAGAAAACAAAATCAATGCCATGCTCATGGCTACAACTGCCGCTCGAAGCTCAGAGCCTTGTAAGCAAGAGAAGTCGCTCGGTCAGCAAATGCCTAGGAATCTCCTGATTTCAGCCTCAGAGTCACCACTTCTATACTAAAAGCAAATCAAAGGGCAGGGCTATGTTTTCTTCTTGCTGTGACCTCTTTGACTCCTATCTCTGGCTTATGGCCCATTTTTTCTTAGGGTGCATGAACCTCTTACATGTAGGTAGTGACCCTCTTTAGACCAGAGTGTTTTGAGGGCAGGATATTCATATTTGTTTGCTCCACATGTATAACAAATGCTTTATAGGCATTGTGGGTACTCAGCGCCTGAATAAGATTTGCTAATGCTTAGCAAGTGAACCTTAAGGGGAGATGTGTTATGGACTGCGTTGTGCCCCCCGCCCCCCGAGTTCACATGCTGAAGCCCTAACCTTCAAGGTGATATTCTATGTACCTGAGCTCCTTGGGAGGTGATTAGGTTTAGATGGGTCATGACAGTGGGGCCCCATGACAGGATTCGTGTCCCCTAGAAGGAGACCTGTCAGAGAACTTGATATCTCCCCCCGCCAGTAGGAGGACATGGCAAGACAGTAGCCATTTACAACCCAAAAAGAGAGGCCTCAGAAGAGCCTAAGCCTGTCAACGCTTGGATCTTTGACTTCAGCTTCCAGAACTACGAGAAAATAAATTTCTGTTGGTTAAGCCACCCAGTCTATAATATTTTATTGTGGCGGCCCAAGCTGACGGAGACAGGGGACTCAGGTTTGCCTCAGCTTCATGCAAAGAAGGCTGGGGAGGAGTTGGGAGGTTGAGGTGGACTTTCACGATGGCCGTCTCCAGTTACGAATGCAGGAAGGATGCCAGTAGGTCAGTTATGTCTTCTATGGCCCCAAAGATCAGAACTAAGATTGAGAAGTGGAGAGAACAGACAGACATATCAACGGAGCAAAAGGAAATAGAGCCTCACTGGATGAACTGAGTGGTCTCAGACAGCAGTCAGGGGCTCATCACTGGAGAGATCCATGTTGAGACCACACTGGACTGAGAGGGCCTGGGATGGGAGGTCCCTCTAGATCCTGAAAGCCCATGAGTCCATGATTAATCATTGCACGCAGGAACATAGTCTCTCATTTGCAGAGCAGATTACGGTATTCCAAAGCATGTTCATATGTCTTACGTCATTGGGTTTATCTAATAGCCTTGTGGTTGACGCCCAGCACACGCTTGATGAATGAGGGAATGAGTACACGAGCCATCGTTCTGCTGTGGACGGTAGAACGGGGCCATGTGTGCAGAGTGGTTTCTTGACTCCGTATTACTAAGGAGTGGCTTGAAGCCTCACCCCTGCTGTACCTACCACTCTACCCAACTACTCCAGGTTGGCAGTGATAACACTTTCTCTTTAAGTGGTGTTTTTTTTTTTTCTGGTTTTGTTTGTTTTTCATCTTAGTGAATTCTTCGGCATTAATATCTCCTTTCATCCTCACTACATGATGATGACTCTCATTTTTCAGGTGAGGAAACATGCCCACAGAGTCGAGTGACTTTTGCAAGGTCTCCAGCTCCTGCCGGGAGACGTCAGGTTTGCAGGTGATGATCCTCCTCTCCTGGCATCTGGGCACCTGCCCCCTTGGCACTGCTGGGCACGCAGTTCTTAGCCACAGGCAGACTTGGCAGGGACCCTGTTTCAGGATGCAGTTGCAGGTGAATGAATAACTCAGCTAGGGAACCTGGTCAAACAGTCAAGCCATTCTTTCTCGTACTCCAGCCGATTTCCGGTGTCTCCTGCCAGGTCCCCTGGTCCGAGAAAGTCAGTAGAGCGCTCACCCAGGAGTCCCCAGCCCTGACTGCACACACGGTCACTCAGGAGCTTGCAAAAAGCACCAGTATCCAGTTCCTGTGCTCCCCACCCCACACGTTCCAAACTAGGCTTTAATTGGTCTCAGGAGGGATCTGGGCTTCGGTGTTTTGGATAAGAGCTTCTTCAGATGATTGAGAATCACCAAACTGCACGTTTGTGCACGCAGCCTCACAGGTTAGCGTGATGAGGCAGGAAGGCCGAGGCCAACTCTGTTCCCAGGGTCTGCCGAGCCCTGTGCTGGTGGTTGTCTGCTTTACGGAAGTGATCTCATTTCTCCTTCCCTCCGACTCTCCTGATTTGAGGTGGGATACCGTGTGAAGTTACACAGCCCTTGTCTGTGACCTTGGGCCAGCCACTTTCGGTCCTCTGTGCCTCGATCTCTCTCCTCCTCCTCTGTCAAATAATGATGCTAACTTCCTCATGAGGCTTTTGTGAGCATTCACTCTGGGGACCACGACTGGCGAATAGCTTAGGGCTCCATCAGATCACTTGTTATCATTGCAGTAGCCACGAGGGGTGTGTGTGTGTGTGTGTGTATGTGTGTGTGTGTAATATTCCCATTTCCTTCGTGGCACAGTTAGCTGCTTTTTCCTGTGTGTAAGCCTATCACCACATAGCTATATCTGTATCGATTATGGAATTATGATACTTTTTTTTCCCTCTAACTGATATATCCACTCCACAAATGTTTATCGAGCACTTCCGGATGCTGGGGAATGGACAAGGGACAAGCAGTCTCTGCTCCTTGGAGAATTTTGTCTTCGAAAGGGACAGATGATGAACAAAGGTTATAATGATGTGCAGGGGTGCTGTGGTGAGGCAGGGGTGCTGTGGTGAGGCAGGTCAGGGTGTGGAATGTGTAACAAATGGTCCTAATTCATGCCTCCTCATTCGGGGAGACTGCGCCTGCCACGGCTAATTGCTTCTCCGTTATTTTTTTTTTACTTTACACGTGTGATGTCCTTGGACTCACTGTGATTACTGCTCTGGCCACCCTCAATATTAATCTACAGTCATGCCTCGGGCTTAGGAGATACATTCTGTTCCTTTTTGTATTCCCAGTGTCCGTCCATCCTTCTTCCCTCCCATCCTTTCTTCCTTCCTTCCTTGGTTCAGTTTGAGCAACGCATCCAGAGAAGCTGTGCCAAATGCTAGTGTCACACAGATGAGAAGACCTTTATGGAAGTCCTCATAGTCTTTGGAGAAGAACAGATGGGCAAGCACATATAGGTTTGGACCATCATGGGTGCTCTGCAGAATGGAAACCCACGGGATAGGTCGCCCTTGAAAATGTGCGGGTAGGAAGTATGCATGTCACTCCGCAAGCCTGGATTTTCAAGGTGAGGGGCTGTGTCCCACTTTGGTTTAGGTCACTGCCCGAGGCACAGTAGGGACACATCGAAGGCATGGAGGGTAGCTGAACAGATTGAGTATCCTTTCTCTGGGGATTGTCCTCATCTCCAAACAGAGATTACTTAATGCTGTGAGTCCATGCACGCTTATGGAGTCCCATGACGCTGCTCAAAAAGCCCTTCCTCCTTGGAGCTGCCGGAAAAGGTCACTCTTCTGTGATATCCTCAGCTTCTCAGCACTGCTAGAAGCTGACTGATGGCGAGCAGGGAAGGGAGGGCCTCAAAATGCCCCTGTCTGCCCATCTTGCTTGCCTGTCACACCCAGGATTCATTTCTGAGAACGTCTTTGGCTCCTGTGAAGCAGTGTGGTCCTGTGTGGCCACGGGCAGTGCTCATTGTACGCTGAGCCCTGAGCACAGGCTGGGGTTGGAGAGGTAGGGGCCCCGGTGGGTGGAAAGGATGGGCTCTTTCTCCCCCCATTTCAAAGTAATAAGAAGGCTTGGGGAATCATTAGGTATGTCTGTGACCGCATTTGCTTCCAGTTTCCACTGAACACAAAATTCTGGATGGACTGAACCCGGCTCAGCAAAGGAAACGTGGATGGACAAGGAAGCTGATGGCGAGTGCAACTTGGTTATTTCTAACACGCTTCATGCTTTTCAGAGTATGTTCCCTGCACCCGTCTTCACCGGGACTCTAGGCGCTTAGAGCACTCTTAGCACGTCAGCATCCAAGTCTTACAGGAAGATCGTAGACTTTAGAAACTTTCTAAGCAACTGATGGAAATCAACGCCTTACTAGCAGTGTAGCTGTGTCTCAAAGTGTTTAATCTCCCACTTTGAGCTCCAGTTTTCCCATCCAGCAAAAAAAAAAAAAAGAAAGAAAGAAAGAAAGAAAGAAAAAAAAAGGTGGGACTGTTCATGCAGGCAACTCTGAATGTTGTAACAAACAAACCTCAATGTTTCAGTAGCTCAGCACAAAAGATGCCTATGTCTTAGTCACAGAATAGCTGGGGGGAGGGGCGGTGCTCCTGGTCAGTGGGGGCGTTCCTACTGCAATGATTGGAAGACGGAAGTCTGTCCCAAGCTGTTGGTCTGCCATCCCTACAACAAACAACCTGGAAATCCACCCAGCTGTCAGGGGAAGGGATGCTGGAAAAGGACACCCACTTCCTACACACCATGTCCTGAAAGTGGCATACAGCCCCTTCCCTTGCATTCTGTCGGTGAGAACTGGGCACATCTTCCTTACCCTGAAGCAAGGGGCTGAAAAGTGCAATCCCTGCCTGGGTGATGACTCCCTAGAGGTAACTGGGCTCTAGAATGGGGACCCTAACCTTTTGGTGAGCACTACTGCCATAAATACCTTCTTTTAAGGGTGCCGGGGTGGCTCAGTTGTTTAAGCGTCCGACTCTTGAAATTGGCTCAGGTCATGATCTCACGGTTTGTCAGATCGAGCCCCAAAGCAGGCTCTGTGATGGGAGCATGGAGCCTGCTTGGGATTCTCTCTCTCTCTCTCTCTCTCTCTCTCTCTCCCTCTCTCTCTCTCTCTCTCTCTCTCCTTCTCTCTGCCCCTCTCCCACTCCCACTCTCTCTCTCTCTAAAAATAAATAAATAAACTTTAAAAATACCCTCCTTTAGTGTAGCATATGGCCAAGGCTGAGTTTATGAATACACCCTAGCTCTGTGTGCACTACAAACTCTGCTCTGTTTATGTGCAGTATTTTTCCTACTTTTATCTGTTGCTGCTTCTTCACCTTACAGGGTAAAGGATTTTTTCTGTGTGTTTTTTTCGCAGGCTAATTTGTAAACTCTTAAGTTGGTGGCATGTTCGACATTTGGGGATGATAGTCCGGAGAAGCTAGTCTCTTTCTGTGTCTGTCACAGTATTTTGCCAAAAACCGTTGATGGATCGACCAGTTCCTGATGGCTCCTACAGGGCTGTGTGGCTACTTGACTTCCCTTTCTAGATGTTTCCACCGAGAACTCAGCAGAATCTACAAGAGGGTTTGGATTTCAGTGTACGGAAAGGGGTTTTTTGGTAGAGTGTGGTCAAGCGTGGTGACAGTTTCCTGAGAAAGAAGAGAGGCATCTTCTTTGGAAGTTTCACAAATAAGAGCTCACTGGGTGCTCGCTGGGGGCCAGAAGCCAAGGGCTCACTTGTGTCGGCTCACTGAAACCCCTCAACAACCCAGGGCAGGTACCAGCACGATGGCCAATCTCTACAAGAGGATCATGAGGCTCGGCGACCACACTGTGCTGTCACCTGGTGGAAGGGAGCATGGAGGTGAGGGCTGATAAGGGCCCTTCCTACTCTGCACTGCCCTTGGCCTCCCCAGGAGGTAGGTGAAGGGGGGCCAAGGCAGATTCCGTTGCGGTGTCCCAGACAGAGATCTGAGCAAGTCACAGGACTCAAGGTTTGGTGGAGAACTAAGGTGATAAGATGGATTATGAAAGCAAGTACCATTGAGTCTCATTGGTCGCCATAGTTACGTTGTATAAAGTGGAGAGAGACACTGAAGTAGTGAGCACCGCATCATTGCCCCAGGGAGAAGTACAGGGTTACGGTTTGGGGCCTCTGGCCACAGCATTTTCATTGGCCAATCAATACATAACCTGGTTTTATGCATGTTCCTGTTTAAAGGCACCTTCTTTAATATATATTGTTGATTCATTAGCATTGAACTTGGGGCCAACAGCACCGGACCCCCTGGTCTGAAGGAAGCTTACCTCACACACATCTTTTCTCCAGAAGGCACATCATAGCTTCCGTGCTGGGGAACACTAGACAGCACTGAGGCACTGTGCTTAGAGGCTCTTTTAAGCATCGAAACCACCCAAAAAAAAAGTAGGGGGGGCACAAAAATGTGGAAAAGGTGGCATCACATAGACCTCAGAAAAGACACTTTGTTATAGTTCGAGAGCTGAGAACAGAGCAGAACATCACCTTGTCCAGCCTCAGCGGGGGAACATGGAAGCCGAACAACTTCTTTTTTTTTTTTTTTGGCTGCCCTGGAGTAGCTGAAAAAGACTGTGACAGACATACTGGGGATTACAGATGCATTTTAGCAAGATGGCCAGTTCCCAACACAGAATCCCGAGGCGGGCGAGGGTCGGGTCGACCGCCTGTTGCAATCAAGCGTGAACCGCAGGACCCTGGTGAGCTGCCATTCTGGGCAGGGTTCTTGTAGAGCTTTCCAGAGCAGGTGATGCCACAGACCAGGGTCTGCGGACTTTCTGTGCAAAGGGCCTGGGAGCAGCTATTTTGGGCTGTGCGGTCTCTATGGCGCCTGCCCCGTGCCACTGAGGCACAGAGCAGTCCTGGATAATACTTAGTGACTGGACATGGCTGTGCTCCAATAAAGCTTTATTTGTGCACATTGAAATGTGAATTTCAGAGAATTATCACGTGTCACAAAATGCCATTCTTCTGATTTCTTTCCCCCCCAACCATTAAAAAAAAAAAAATCTCCAAACCATTCTTAGCTTGTGGGCCAAACACATACAAGGGGTGGTCAGATTTGGCCCAGCGGCCATAGTTTGCCCTTTCCCGCCTTAGATACTACCTAGGTAGGAATGCTTATTCATTATGAAAAAAACTAAGTAAGTCAGAAAAGGACAGAGGAGAAAGTGTAAAAGTTTACCTAAAATCCCAAGACCCAGGGATTTCCACAAACTGCACATAAATGTCTCTCACAGACACACGTGGCTACACACGTCCATTTGTGTGGTCCTGGAATGAATTTACCCCAGGAGATGACTTGGTGGACAGGCCTCTCTGTTAGTGAGGACGCCTCTCCGTCAGAAGTGTAATGGCCCACTGTCACTTTCCATAGCTGGATCAGGATTTTTATAGTAATACTTGTCCTCTGCTGGTGTCTTTTAGATCACGTTATTGTTTGTTTGCTGTCACAAAGGATACAGAATGAATGCTGCTAGGTACTCACCATGCAGCTTGTGGTGTACTGGGGACAAAGAGGAGTCCTACCATACCCTGCAAGCCACAGATGTGACACAAAGCATCCTGGCCAGGGGGCGGTGGTTTCCAGAATCAGAGATCCAGTGTCGTGGCGGCTTGACATGCAAAGGGTCCGCCTTCCTGGTCCAGGTGAGGGGACCAGACTCCCACCTTTCCTGGGTTGGCGGGTCCCTTCTGCTTGGGCTCCAGAGCCTCAGACAGCATTAGAAAGGGGACCTCAGAGATCTTCTGGGGATCATCCCGTCGCGTACAGGTGGAAAAACAGAGACTCAGGTCGAAGGAATAATAGAGAATCAGAAACAGACCAGCTGACCTCAAATCCAGGTGTCCCTGTCCTGAGTTAAGCCCTTTTGACCCTATTTCAAGCTCTCAGAGTGCTGTTTTTCCAAACTTTGTGTATGGATCTCTCCCGGGCCATGTCAAAGAAACCATCTTCTTCTTCTTCTTCTTTTTTTTTTTTTTAATTTTTTAAAGTTTGTTTATTTACTTTGAGAGAGAGAGAGAGAGAGCGTAGGAGGGGCAAAGAGAGAGGGAGAGAGAGAATCCCAAGGAGGCTCTGCACTGTCAGTGCACAGCCCGATGCGGGGCCCGAACTCATGAACCATGAGATCATGACCTGAGCTGAAACCAAAAGTCGGATGCTTAACCAACTGAGCCACCCAGACACCTCTGTGTCAAAGAGACCTTCTTAGTTCCAGGGCTCTGGTGATGGTAGGGGAGGTGGTGGGTGGGTTCATGAGACCCCAGAATCCTAGACGTCGAGTTGATGATAGAGGAAGAAAATGTTAGTTGCCTCCTCCTCAGCTTGTCAGCATGAGCTAATTAAACCTGGACCCCAACCACTCATTTCCCCGGGCAGCCGTCCTCAGCCGGTCACCTGCCAGACGGGAGCCGGGCCGCAGGTTCTCTCATTTCCCCATGTGAGGCACAGTGCCCACCAGACCAAGTGGTACGTACTCTCAGCGTTTATAACAATCAAAAATAAGTAGATTTTTTTTTTCAGTCACTATTCCGAACCCTGTTGTGCTTATACACGAAGATGTTGGCTGTGGTGGTATTTGTAACAGCAAAAATCAGAACTGGCTTTAATGTCGCAGGAGATGGGAGTGGCTGAAGGAGCTGTAGCACCTGTAAAGAATTTATTATCCCACCACTTAAACACCCCAGTGATGGCTAAGAAGGGCCACCTTATGGGACAGAAGGGCAGGATGCAAATCTCTCACATGGCATGATGACATGATAAGGAAAGGCAAAAGCCCTGTGAGAATTCAGATAGGGGACACCTCGGTGGCTCAGGCAGTTAAGCATCTGACTGTGGCTCAAATCATGATCTCGAGGGGTTGGGAGTTGGAGCCACACATTGGGCACTCTGCTGCCGGCGCAGAGCCTGTTTTGGATCCTGTCTCCTTCTCTTTCTGCCGCTACCTTGCATGCTCGCTCGCTCGCTCGCTCTCTCAAAAAACAAACATTAAAAAAAAAATGTTTAAAAAGATTTAGAGAAAATGGCCCACGATGCACTGCTCTGTGACAGGCACCTGGGCTGGGGGTGGCAGAAGTTCTCCCACGGAAAGGAGCGGTCGTCCATCTGTGCTTCTGTCTCCTCCACCAGACTTCTGGAAGCCCCTGGAAGCCCCTTGCGGTCTGGCTCTGAGCTGATGCTCTGCAGGACGCCACGTCATGGCATGTTCACTGCCCTGTGTGACGGCACGTTCACCACGTGTGATTGCAGCCTCGCTGCCGCATGTGATGGCGTCTTCACCTCTATGTGGAGTGATATTCCGCATGTTCGTTGTGCCGAGAGGTCGCAGACGGAAAGAGAGTTCTGGAGAAATACCCCCCCGGGGGAAGAGGCCAGAAAGTTCCAGGTGGGAAAAAAAAAATCTCTGCTCCAGGTGGTGACAGCAGTAGAATCAGGCTAAACCAGGGAGCGTCTACCTCAAGGAGCCTCGGCTAGTGTGCAAGCAGGCCTCCGTCCAGCCTCGTGGGCAGAAGCCCCCCTTCTCACATCTGCGCTCTGTGGCCTACGATGGGTGTGCTCTCCGGGGCATCGCAAGTGGGAAAGCTTCGCCCTGCCTGGTGTAGTTGGTGTTGCAGTGTGCAGCTTAGGCCGCGGCCTCCCGCCCTCCACCCCCTGAACATTCTCTGGCCGTGACGGTGCAGGGGGGATGGGCTGGCCTGGGGAAGTGGAGAGGCCCTGGAGAAGCTCTCCTAGTTCCCTGACCAGCCGAGTGTGATTCATAATGATTGTAGCAGATGAGGTATGAGGGCCGTGGCTCCGGCGGCCGCTGATGGAGGCCTGTTCCCAAGGAAGTGCGCCCAGCCTCCCCGAGGGCCTCAGCCGTCTGGCTGGCCTGGGCCTCCTGGCTCCCAGCAGCTCGGGTCAGTGATGAGCAGCCCATTATCGCGGGCCGGTGGCTCCGGTCCTCCCACGGACGTCAGAGCTCGCTGTGCCTGGAAGATGCTGAGGGCGCCCCCGTGGCAGGAGGGCCCTGAAAATGGGGAGCCCAGCAAGCTGGGGTGTGTTTTATCTTCCTCATTTCACGGATCTGGAAAATAATGAAAAACATCACTGTAATCGCACTGATTAGACAAAAATTCATAATCTAAGGAAGGAAGTGACCGACACCATGTGAATGGCATCCCATCTCTTTGTGAGATAATTCCTGGGATCAGTGCGGCCATTTATGCAAACCCAGTGGTGTGTTCAATCTCTCAGCAAGGAACACAAAAACCCTGAATTGTGGGTTTGCTGATTTCCATGGTGAAACCCCATCCTGGCCAACGTCAGGCTCCTGGAGGTTTAAAATCCAGCAGGCACAGTTCTTGAATATGTAACAATTGGCTTTTGTAAACCTGAACATGCTCACAAGCCATCACTTTCTTTTTTGGGGGGCCAGGGGAGGAAATTGGAAACCCATTACGCATCGTGGTCTGTGTGTCATTTTCATTTCCTGTGTCACATTACCTCTTCCTAGAGCAGCACATGCAAATTCACTTAGTTCACTTCCCTTGCATGGTGGGGTTTCCATGAAGGCACACTGCGTTGCTTCCGGAAAGTTCTTGGAAGAGCAGAATAATCCCACCAGGAGAGGGGAAGGTGGCAGTGCTTCTTAGTGTTCGGCGAGGCTGACTCCTGCAACACTGTCCTGTCTCGGATCACTTCCTTGGAGATTATTCTAGCCTCTGGCCGCTTCTAAACATAGTGTTCTAATGATCTGTAGACTTCCCACCTCTGCTGCTGACACTTCACTTTTTGCTCGTCTTCAGGTTCTATCAGATAATCCATTTTTCTTCTAGGGAGCCTTTCCTGATACTCCTGTCTGCTCCACTCCTGGCCTCTGAGGTTGGGCAAAGTGCCTCTTCATGGTTCCTTAGAACCCAGGGCTCCCATCTGCAATGGCTGTCACCACACCTTATTATTATTGGGTGATGTCTGTGGGTCTCCTGTAGGGAAGCAGAGAAGCTCTGCTAGGCAGAATAGCCCCCCCCACCCAAACGCCCTAATCCCTGGGGTGGTGCCTGTGAATATGTCGCTTTACCTGCAGAAGGGACCTTGCAGAAGGAATTCAGGTGCCTGATGAGTAGATCTATTTGGAGATTATTCTGGATGAAGCAGAGAACTTTCTTGGATGGGGATCAGAGAGGGGCCCCCGAGGAGCCAGAGAGCCTCCCAGTGTGAGGAGGGTTTTGTGTGCTTCTCCTTTGGACTGCAGGCAGAGGGCTGGCCCCTGCTCACTGCCAGCAAGGAGACGGGCGCTCCATCCTAAACCATGGGGAATCCGATTCGGCCAAGGGCATGGATGAGTGAGCTGGGACGAGGGTCCTCCCCATAGCCTCCCGGCCAGTTAGAGCTGACTCCGCAAGAGCCGGGCTAGACGACCCCGCTGAGCCAAGCCGCACGTGTGACCTGGAGCCTGAGACCGCGTGTGTGTGCCGTTTGAAACCACCGTGTCTGTGGCTGTTTGTTACAGCAGCTGCAGAAAACTCACGCAGAGTCAGTGCTCCAGAACCCCGGCTCCAGGCCCTTCTGCTCTGACTTCCAGAATGTGGGCTCCTCCCCAGGAGCCCCTCAAGTTGCTGATGTGTGTTGGTCCAGGACCCAGCCAGGCTCTCCGAGTGAGGGGACGCCACCACGTGACACACCGTCCATCTGTCCCACCACCGAGAGTTGCCCCTTGGCGGATTTTCCACCAGAGCATGGAGTCCGGCTCCCCATGTCGGACCCCCCAGTGCTGCTTCCTCAGCCTCCTAGGGGGTCTCCCTGCCTCCAGGCCTGCCTCTGCCCAGCCGTCCTCTGCACTGCTGCCCAATGCGCCTTCTGGGGCACGGCTTTGCCTGCACCCTTTGCTCCCTGGACACAGGCCTCGCTGGGGGGTCCTGTTCCCACTAAGCCAAGTGCAAACCCTCCAGCTAGGAATCCCCACGCCTCTCGGCCGGCATCACCCGGACCCGCTCTGCCCACCTGCCTCCTCTCCTTGCCACGCGCGTGCCCCAGCGGTCCCAGAGCTGTGGGGCCTGGCTTGCGGGCCAGCACACCCCTGCAGCCTGGGCGGTGTCCCCAGAGGCACTGCGCTGAGCTGTGTGACGCGGGAGGCCCATCCCCCACCGGACTGTAGGTGCTGAAGTCAGTGCACACGCGGTGCGGGGACGTGACACCCATCACCGGTGCTCGCCACCCAGTCGGACGTCCAGAATGAAGGCGAAGGCCAGGAGGGCCTGAGGGCCTGCCCGCCACACTGGGCATAATGCCTGCAGCTGCTCACGAAAATACCCCCTAAATGAGTGGACTCATTTTGCACTGTTTTACAGTGGATGCCTCTAAGATCCTAAAACATCTCAGAAGTATTTTTACCACCCTCTTTCCACAGCAACATTTATGTTTGTAGGAGCCACTTACAGTGAGTTTGAAGATGGCCCAAAGGTCAGTGAATCATATTTTACTATTTGTAACATAGTATCACTGTCACGGGTTTTATAACAGCTAACAGATGTTGGCTGTGTATTGATCGCCATAGATTAGATTATTTAATACAACACTGCTCTCAGTCGGGACTAGTAGTATTCACATTTTGTGGATGAAGAAATGGGCACAGAGAGGTAAAGCGATTTACCTGAGGTCACACAGCTCATTAGTAGCAGAGCCCAATTTCCCACCCAAGCAGTTTGGCTCTAGAGCCTACAGCACTGTGCCCCGAGGCTGTGCCACCTCTCTCTACAGCTTCCATTTTGTTCCACTCCTCAGGGAACAACACTTTGTCACAGGTGAATGTCATTAACATTATTGCCGGAGCTCACTGTTTGTACCATTTGTAATACTTCACACATACAGCAGGGCTTTACCTTTTTTTTTAAGTTTAGCTGTTTTTGAGAGAGAGAGAGAGAAAACGAGCACGAGTTGGGGAGGGGCATGGGGAGAGACAGAGAGAAATAGAGAGAGAGAGAGGGAGAGAAAATCCCAAGCAGCCTCTCTGCTAACAGTCTTGAGTCAGATGCGGGGCTCGAACTCACAAATGAAGAGATCATGACCTGAGCTGAAATGAGGAGTCGGACCCCCAACCAGCTGAGCCACTCGGGCTCCCTGGGGTTTTACCATTTTAAAGGGTTTCCTCCCCGTTCTCACGTTGAATAATCACAAGGATGTGAGGCTGGTGATGTGGCAAGAATGATTCCCATCCGTAGAGAAGTCCCAGGTGAAACGACCACGTGTGAGGTCAGAATCTCCCGGAACCCCAGCGTCCCCTGGGTGCAGATTCGCCAGGGCTCCCCGTGCTCGGTCCTGTTTCCCTTCTTGCCCAGAGAGGACCTGCTGGTGTCACCACACCGTGGACAGTTGTCCTGGGCCACTTGCGGTACTTGAGCAGGCCCGAGTTGTAAATGATGGTATTTTCTTTGGAATCTCATTTTCAGTCTATAGATTTTCCATTTGTGGGTTGTTACCCTCTGTTATTAAACCCTATCCTCCTCAGGATAGGGAGGTCCATTTGTTTTCTTTCTTCTGTTTTTCCCCAAGCTGGGGAAACATGGAGTAGGAAGGGAAAAAAACAAAACGAAACAAAACAAAACCCTTTCCTTATCCCGTCCTGGGGAAGCTTGCCAGAGAGCATGTCCTGTCAGCCGCTGGCTGGACGCCCGTCCCTATCCTCAAAAGCCACGTCCGCAGAGAACATTCTGAAGAGGTAGAGCTGGTGGGGTGCAGCCTAGGGGACTCCCTAGCAGCCCTGGGCGTTGTCTGTAGGCCGCCGACCCCTCCCTGGAATGTGCCTTTGAGAACACAGCATCTCCTTGGCTCCCGAAAGCCCCTCTGCTGGGAAGCAGCATATTTCCTATTCCCAGTTTGACACACCACTCCCCCCATTACTTTTAATAACTACACAGGAAGTTCCTTCCCCTCCAGTAAAGATGGCCATCACGTTTTTCAGACGGGGTGTTGACGTTTTCTTTGAGTCCCCAAGGCCTTTGACACAGGCGCATGAATCATACTTTCGAGAAGGTGAGAGATCAAGCTCTAGACTAGACGAGACTGAAGTTCAAATACAAGGCCGGCCCTTGGACTGGCTGTGTGGCCATGAGCAAGTTGCTTAACCTCTCTGGGGCACCTTCAGTTCCTTGTCCACGAAAGCAGGCTGGGGTTGGGGGAGGATGCACAGCCCTAGCAAAGCTGTGGAGGCTTCAAGGAAGGAAGGTGCACATAGCGGGTCCCCAGGGTAGCCACCTTCTTCACGGCACCCCCTCGTAGATGGTGGCTTGACAGAAAGGGTAGTGGGGGCTGGCATGAGGAGCTGGGCAGAAAAGACGGGAGGTAATGTGAGTAAGCTGTTTCCCGTTGAAAAGACATCAGAAAAAGAACATGATTTTAACAGCTTTGCTCTGGTCCTGGGGCCACAAGGCAAGTTCAAGAACTTTACTCTCATCTTTATAAGGGCACTTCCAGGGGAGGCTGTAGTATCTGGTGGCTGGCAGGCAGCACCTCCAGGCAGGATTAATGCTACTGTGTCTCCGCAGCCAGTGGGCGAGAACCCGGATGCTGGGGTCCAAACATCTGCCAACACATCCGGACTCCGCAGCTTACTAGCTCCGGGACTCTGGACACTGCAACTTCCCTGTGTCTTATTTTTCTCACCTGAAAACTAGAAGCGATAAAACCATCCCCTGGTTCAGATTATTGAGAGGCTGAGACGCGGTACCGTGTACACAGAGCCTGAAACAGTGCTTGCTGTGTGAAGTGTGAACCTTATTACAGAGCCTCCCCTCTCTCGGTATCACGTGCGTGTGACGAGTATGTGAGGTGTCCGTGTGTGTTCTTGCAGGTACATGTACTTGTATGTTTCCCCACTGGAATGTGCATGCCCCGCTGGCTCGGGCCCGTGTGATGCTTGTAGCACATGGTGTGATTTGACAGCCGCATTCCTTCATCCGTCTCGGAGAGAAGGGGCTCAAAAGTGGGATCTGAGGGGATCTACCGCCTGGCTGGCTCAGTCGGTAGAGCGAGCAACTCCTGACCTCAGGGGTCTAAGTTCGAGCCCCATGTTGGGTATAGAGATTGCATGAAAATAAAATCTTCAAACAACAACAACAGCTGGAAGTGTGATCCGAGGAGTGTCTGTATCAGAGCCGCCTGGGGGCATTTATGAAAAATACCAGCTCCTGAGCTCCAGCCTAGAACGACTGAATCTGATGTTGGGTCTCAGCTGGGAGTCCTGTTTGGCCTTTTCTTTCTGGCCTCAACCTTGCTGAGACAGCAGAGATGCAGGCCCCGGGCAGGGTGGTTTCTTGCCGCATGCCCTCCTTATCCCCAGTAAAATGGGGACATTTGGGGGTGGGGGCGGTGGAAGACAAGTCACATGGGGTCTTTGCTTGACCTTTATCTTGGAGGTATGGAGCTTGCGTAGGAAGCTTTTCTTTTCAGAGGAACTGCGTACTTCACACACTCTGTCCCCCAAATAGGGCTGCCTGTTGATTCCAGCTATTTAACTAACTCCTTCCTATTTGCCCTCATTCTGTATCGGGTAAGGAAGCATGTTTGGTCACCAGACCTGTGTTAGTTCTCAGCCTACAAGCCCATTCTTGGGCGAAGTAGGTATTTCCGCACACTCACTAATGCCACCCACACCCAAGGGGCCTGAAGTGTCCTCAGGCAGGGTCCAACTCTGGCATCAGGTGCACTCTCTTGGTGTCGCCAGTTATGCGTGCCTCTGTCCCGTGCCCAGGCTCTAAGGAGAATGGTGCAGGGCTTAGCATGGCCCAAGTAACCTGAGTTCAAATCCTCACTGGGGCGCTTTGCTCAGAACCTATATAAGTGACATAATTGTATGCATCCTCTCTTTAGTGGTGAATTGATGACACAAAGGGTCCCAACTCTTCATCCATCCCCGGTATCTCTGGGGCTGGGCAGGATTACGTAACTTGCTTTGCCCAACACAAGCAGGTACAGATAACCCTGCGAAGAAAGCGCTGAAGCAGCGTTCCTGCTTACACTCTTGGACCTCCATGGTCACTGAGAGAACACTTCGGGGCTAGCCTGCAGGCTCCAGTGGAAGAATGGGAGACACATAGAACATAACCAAGATGCTCTCAATGTCCTGGTTGAGACCAGCCTGGTCCAGTGGACAGCGAGCCAACTCCCAAACCCCTGAGTGTGCCCCACCAGAGTCACCAGAGCTGCCTACCTGGGCCTCCCAGACACTCAGACACTTCGTGTCTGTGCCACTGAGCTTTGGTTGTTACGCGGCACTGTTTTGGTGGTGGATACGATGGGAATATTGATGATGACTATGAGATGGCCTGGATTCTGCTAGGGCAGGGGTTGCCTGTGGTATCGCTGCATTTCTGGGCACATCTAATCCTTGGTGAGAATTGTAGTGAAGCCATCTGGAAACCTTCAGAATACTGCCAGCTCTCTCAGCTCAGAATCTCCCTGATCAGGGGCGCCTGGGTGGCTCAGTCGGTTAAGCGTCTGACTTCAGCTCAGGGCATGATCTCACGGTTCATGGGTTTGAGCCCTGCGTCGGGCTCTGTGCTGACAGCTAGCTCAGAGCCTGGAGCCTGCTTCAGATTCTGTGTCTCCCTCTCTCTCTGACCCTCCCCTGATCACGCCGTCTCTCTCTCAAAAATAAATAAAACATTAAAAAAAAAGAATCTCCCTGATCAGCTGCGATCACCCCCATTTCCACATTCAGGAGCAGAGGTGCCATTTGCCAGACATGCGTAGGGTGAGACAGTGAATCCAAGAGAGAGAGGAGTGTGCTGTGTGTGTGTGTGTATGTGTGTGTGTGTGTTGGGGAGTGGAGTAGCTCAAGCCCTAATTTTATATAAGAAGATGAAGAATAAGTAAGTCTCTGTTGTAAGACCTTACCGTGGTCGAGCCGGGGGACAGCAGCCACACACGATGGACACTGTTTGTCCATTCTCGTTTGATTCTCACTGCAAGACTCAGGGAGGAATTGCCCTCCCCATCTTAAAGTTGAAGAAACAGCTCAGAGACATCAAATGAATTACCAAGGCCACACAACAAAGAAGGTAGTGGCACAAAATTTAATGTCCAGGGCCACCTGACAGCAAGGATAACTTTTTTTTTAAAGGTTTATTTATTTTTGAGAGAGAGATAGAGAGTGTGCACATTGAGGAGGGGCAGAGAGAGGTGAGACAGAGTCCGAAGCAGGCTCCAGGCTCTGAGCATCAGCACAGAGCCCTGTGTGGGGCTCAAACCCTCAAGCCGTGAGATCAAGACCTGAGCCGAAGCTGGACGCTTAGCCTCCTGAGCACGCAGGCATCCTAAGGACCACCTTTTATAACCCCATCACTGCAGAGACCTTAGCAGGCCCCCCAGGCCGAGCCTTCACCATATCCACGCGGAAATCCACCCCCCTCCCCCCGCCCCCGCCCTGCCAGAGCCAGGGCCTGGCTTGGCCAGGCTTCCGCCCTCTGAGTAGGGCATCTGACACACCTTCTAGGGCCCGTGGTGTGTCTGGATGAGAGCTCACAGGTCACTGGCATCCCTGAGAAGCCTTAATAGGTTTCTAGTGAAGCCATTAGCCGTTTCCAGGCGTCCACATCCGCTCCTTGAAACCTGCAGCGAGATGCACCGCTGGCCAGAGCCGCTGGCACCGAGAGGCTGCAGAGGGGAGCCCCCACCGTGGGCCCGACTTGCCCATCCTCCTGCCGGCCTGCTCGGGGAGCAAGGGCCCCAGGCTCGGGCCCACACTGGCTGGGCAGCAGGAGGCGGGAGCGGTGGGCACACACCCTGCTTGGCCAGCCGCCCCGGGCACCTGCTCTCCTCCTGTGTTTGCTCAGCGAGTCGAGAGAGGAAGCAGGATGCTTTCCGTTGGGCCCTGGGCGTTCTGGGCCTCGGGGGCCAGCTGCTGGGGCTGGCAGCTTCTCTGAGGCCTGTCTCTTGCCCTCTCTGCACCTCCCTCTCTCACCTACCTGCCCGGCAGGTAATAATCACCCGCACGACCTAACGCGAGCCTGGGAGAAAGCAGGAGGCCCGGCGGGTGTGCGCGGAACAAACACTGGCAAGGCGCCCGGGAGCTGGGCATCGGGCCCCGTG
>NW_027527525.1:1102210-1110964 GCF_008692635.1 Crocuta crocuta | reverse complement strand
GCCCGGGAGCTGGGGAGCGGGCCCCGTGGGCCCCCCCAGGGAGCGCGGCCCCCTCTGGCGGCACCCCAGCCCCTCCAGAGCCCTGCTACACGCCGCCCCAGTCTTCTGCCACGTCACACGGTATCTGCTGGCGTTCTGCAGGAAAGGAGCTCCGGTGACACGCCACCTGCCTTTGATCAGACATTAGCGATGATTTAAGTGCACCCAGCGTCTCAGGACGGCCCCTTCCTGTTCAGCCGGCCGTTTCTGCAGTGCTCTGTGTCACACACGGCCTCCTGGTTCCGAGGCCACTTATTACACGGAGCGCTGCGGTGACCGGCGTGGTGGGAGCTGTGGGAGCTGCAAAGACTCGTGTGTGTCCCCTCACGCTCAGTCCCCCACAGCCTGCGGGCGAAGCACTCCCAGCCCCATTTTACAGGTGACGTGCCCGAGGCAGGTCCTTCCAGGTGGAAAGTGGCTGGAAGCCAGGTCTCCCCCTTGACCTAGACCTCCTTCTAATTCACTCTTTGGCATTTGGGTACTTTAAAAAAGAGTTGGGCGCCTGGGTGGCTTAGTCGGTTGAGTGTCCGACTTTCGCTCAGGGCATGATCTCGCGGTTCGTTGGTTCAAGCCCCGCATCAGGCTCTGTGCTGACTGCCAGCTCGGAGCCTGGAGCCTATTTCAGAGTCTGTGTCTTCCTCTCTCTCTAACCCTCCCCTGCTCACGCTTGTCTCTCTCTCTCTCTGTCTCCTAGAAATAAATAAAAATATTTTTAAAAAAATAAAAATACAAAAGAGCTGGGTAGGGGTGCCTGGGAGGCTCAGCCGCTTGGGCATCCGACTCTTCATTTCGGCTCAGGTCATGATCTCACGGTTCATGAGTTCGAGCCCCACATTAGGCTCCGTGCTGACAGTGTGGAGCCTGCTTGGGATTCTCCCCCTCCCCCCCCTGCCCCTCCCTCACGTGTGCTCTGTCTCTCTCCAATAAATAAACTTAAGAAAAATTTAAAAACACATGGGCTTCCTATCTGGGGCTGAGAGGTTGCACGCCAATTAAGTCAGAGTAAGAAGAAAAGAATTAATATTTCCCTGAGCCGCTGCTCGTCTGGGCTCTGCTGTGTGATGTCTCATTAATCTTCTGACACAGGTTTTATTTGCTCCCATATCACCCCCAAGGCAGCTGGGGCTCCCAGAGGTGAATTGTCTGTCCCAAACTCCACGCTAAGTGGAGGCTGGCCCTTCCTCTCAGCGTGCCATGTTGCTTCCTTGGAGACCCGGGGTCCAGAACTCACTGCGGGGGCGGGGGGTGCATGAGGAAGCAGGTGCATGTCTGGGAGGGCTGAGCGGCACCCAGAGCTGCTCACGTTCTGTGGGTCCTTTCGAGAGATAAGCTCAAACGTTGGCCTTCTTCCAGCNCCAGAACCAGAGGTCTGGTATGGAAGGAGAGATCTTGTGGCTCCCTCGCTCTAGGACCCTCACTTACCAAGTGAGGAGACCATCCAGGGGGGTGTGACAGGTCCCTGCCACTTCCAGGGGGAAGCCCTGCCTCCCAGGCCCGTGCTCTAAGGCTCTAGTCCTGCATTGCCATTCCGGGTCCCTCCCTGTTTCCCCTGATCACCCTGAGCTCTCCTGTGGGTCACTTGCCGTGAACCTCGATCACAGGCTGCTATGCATGGCACCCCGGTTCCATTCACAGGTGGCTGTCCTCTCCAGGAAGAACACAGGAGGAACAGGGGCCAGTCGGAAGTCGGGGCTCCCCGTTGGGGGGATCCCAGTTCCTTGCCTGTATGGCTGAGGGCAAGCTGTGTATTGTCTTCCCCAGTTAAGCGACCACTTTCTTTCTGCATTGTGTTCCCTGGCGGCAGATGCAATGGCTGCAAGGTGTTTGGGCGCTCAGAATGTGCCACCCGGTCTCACTCCACATGGCAGTGACCCCCGCGGAGCTGGCAAGATGCAGGTAGGGGAGCATCTCTCGGGGGACAGGAGTCCTACGCTCCGTTGTGGGCTGACCCCCACCTGCCAGGTGCTTGACTGCCGGTGTCACCTGGTGGACACGTACTGTGCACCGGGCGCTGAGGCTCAGGGGGTGAATCACGTGCCCAAGGTCACAGTCAGGAAGGGACCCCAGGCATTCTGTGGAATCCACGCTGGCACCCAACTGCTGTGCCGTGCAGTGAGGCTCCTACCCCTTGGGAGACCCTGGGGTCCCACCCCCCCAGGCCTGTGGGAGCTTCGAGCATGCAGGCTGACCAAGGCGGGGCCCCATTGCTCTGGCTCCTGGCCGGTCCCCAGCGCTCTCGAGTGGCTCAGCGTGGGTGTTTGTCCACATAGGGTACGTGGAGCAGTGAGTGAACGAGTTCTCTGAAATGATTCCTAACCGGCACCAGAGGGCTGCTCCGAGCTGGCCGCCTCCTGCCGAGGCCCAGCTTCCTCATTGTGCAGGGGCCACACCTGGGACCTCCCCCGGGCTGTGCAGTGCCAGCCTCGCCTCGCTCCCTGCAGCCCTCCCTCCGCTGCCTCCCCCTTCCCGCCCTCCGTCCCGCCATGGGCTCCAGCCGGCCCAGCCCACGCGGCCTCCTTCTGTTCGCCCATCTCAGTTTCAGGCGGGCTAGGCCAGCCCAGCCCCCCAGCTTGCTTTGCACACCCCTTTGAAGGCTTGACAGTCAGCCAGTGGAGCTGGCCCAAGCACACGTGGTCCGGGGCTGGGGCCAGCGCCCTGGCAGCCACGTCCCACCTTGCTGGCTCCTGCCCGTTCTGGGGGCCCGTGCGCACAGGGGCAGCAGTGCCCGGATGTTTGCCTTGAGTGGCGTGGACATTGATCCAGAGCTGCTGGCTGGACTGTCCCCACAGCCCAGAGTCCTTTCTCAAACCTGTCCCATAGTAATGCCCTCAGCATAGCCCACGGAGGAGAGCAGTCGGCAGGAGCAGCCTGGCGGGGTCCTGAGCCTCTGTAAGGAGAGACAGGACAGGGTAGGAGTAAGGGCACAGGCCGTGGCTACAGGCACATGAGGAATGCCTCACTCTGCCATCCCTAGCTCTGGGAACGCTCCGTGCCTCGGTTTCCCCATTTGTAAGTGGGGAGAATAGAACACGTGGGTCACGCATGGCCAGTGAAGGGGAATGGAGTACTCTATGTTAGCACGTTCTACGCATTCGATAAGCAGCGAGTTGTCCTTACTGCAGTTGCTCAGAGCCTCTGAGTGCCAGGGAGAGCAGGCCTGAGCTCAGTGTGGCCTCCAGAGCCTGGCCTGGTCCCCTGCACCATCGGGAGCCTGCTACTCTTCCCCCCCCAATATTACCCGGGTGCTTGAGGGACAAATGACACCCAGACACTTGCCTGTGAAGGTCTGTGTGGTTCCCTGAGGCCAACGTGGCCTCCAGGAGGACAAGGGCATGTCTGCCTGCCTCCCACGGTCTCCCCAGTACCTGGCATGTGGGTGCCCTGTCAGTAGTCACAGGGTGAATGGACCCAGGTACGTCCTCTTCCGTTCTGATCCCACTCCTCTTGCTCACACCTCATCCTAGCGTTCAGCCGTCTCCCTCCACCACCCACCCCCAGCTTGGGTACCCTCGGGCCAGGCCCACGTCAGATTAGCTTTGCACCCCTCAGCCCACGTGCAAGGCCAGGCCTGGAGCAGCTGCAATTCAATAAACGAATATTGAGTTGCAGATGCAGAGAACTCTACACTCCAGATTCGAGGTAGCGCCCTCGCTGCGAAGCTTTTCAGAGCTCACTCGTCCCCTGTAGAGATCAGGTTCCCCGGCCCCATCCAGTGGGGCCACCCTCGGTCCGGCAGCGGGTCGGACATCAGCCCCTGCCCCCGCATACTTGGGGTTGGCATGCCTGGGCTGTTCCAGAACAGGGTTAAGTAACACTTGGAATGGTTATGAGGCCAGGCACCTCGTCTCTGAATCTCCTGGGCTGCTTGGAGGGTGGCGGGTGGTGGGTGGGTGGCTGGCGGATCAGGGTGGGGACCCTGGCACTGCCACTCGCTGTATCAGCCACCAGCAAGGGCTCAGGGGAGAGCCTGCCCAGCCGGGCACATCGTGGAAGACAAAAGCTGCAGACAGAGGCACAAATAACACGAAAACGACCGGGGACCTGGCAGAGAGCTTATCAGCCTGCTTCCTGGCTGTCAGTCCCGGTGTGAGAAGGCGTGGGGGAGCATTCTGGCCTTGTGATGGCCTGCACGTTGCACGGGTCCCCGGGGGAGTGGACACGGTGCTGCCTTCAGGGCGAGGCAAGTCCTTTTACCTAAGTTACAGCTTTCTCATATATGAAATCGGTCTCAGGGAGGCCAAACACAGAGCCCTTGTGAGGATTAGATGAATTGAGGCACTTCAAGGGCCTGCCGTGTGGTGGTCTAATTACAGTAAAGGTGCGAGCCCCAAGATGGACAGCGAACTCATCCTGAGCCTTTCCCGCATGCTGGACACCGTTCGACTTGCTCTGTGTGTATTAACTCGTGTAATCTTCACAACGCTACTGTGAGCTAGGTAATGTTGTCTCCACTTTATAGATGAGAAAACTGAAGTTCAGAGATGCTAAGTAAGTTCCCCAAGGTCACACAGCTCCACGGAGGCCCGTGGCTCCCCACCGGGACTTGAGGCATAGGCACAGGGCTGCAGGAGCCTCTGCTTCACCAGGCCAGCGCCTGGCAGGGATGGAGACCTGGGGCTCAGTGCGGGGAGGGTGCAGAGGTCCCCTGCTCCCATGCCACCTCCCTGGACAGTGGCCAGCTCCCTCGGGAGGGTAGACTGAAGCTCTGCAGTCAATCCAGTGGCGACCGGTCATGAAGGTGGTGGGACCACAGCTCCCACACAGTGAGAGCAAATGCTTGCTTGTCTCAGTTCATCTCCACAGTGGTCCTGGCACATCTGTATAATCACTGTCATCGTACAGATTGCATTTGGGATGTGCGGCCCCAGCATCGCCGAGTAGCAAACAAGGCAGCATCTCCGTGGCTCTAACACTAAGCATTTACTGTTTGCGCGCCTGGGCTGGTTGGCCGGGCGGCTCTGCTGATCTTGGCGGGACTTCCCCCGTGTCTGGGCTGAGCTGCGGTTGGCCAGTCTGGTCTACCTGGGGTGTCTGCGTGTCTCAGCTCTACTGTGTGTGTCTTTCATGTCCTGGGCCCGGCAGACTAGGCCGGGAAGGTCCTTCTGCAAGCTAGCAGTTCACTTAAGGTGGGGGAGGGGGGAGGTCAGTGCTATGATTCTCGAGGCTTCTTGGAGCCGGGGCACCTTCTCAAGGTTGTTCGGCCAAGAGGTGGCTCAGCCACTGTCAGAACGTCCTCAGTCTGTTCTGTGCGTGCATGTGTGTGCATGTGTGTGAACGAGAATGTGTGTGTGTGTGTGTGTGTGTACGAGAAAGAGCCCAAAGCCGTGCCCTGGTCTGACTTAGGAGAAACACACAGCTGGTTCTCAGACACAGTGTTTCTCGGAGGCTGGGAGCTGGGAGAAAAAAAAGCGATAGGACAGAAAACCCGTGACCCCTTCCTTCAGGGGGTGGAGAGAGCCTCTTGTTTCCCAAGCTCCCCTGTGGGCGGCCACCCCGGAGGCTCCACTTGGTAGATGATTCCTCTTGTGACCCCGGAGTCTTCGGACTTCACTGGGCCTTCTCCAATGTCAGCATCAAGGAGAAGTGAGGCCTTTCAGCTGTGAATTAGCCACAGCCCCAGGCCGGGGCCTCCCCGGTTACATTTCCAGCCTTGGGGATTGAAACCAAGTCAGAGCTCTGATTTTGAAAATGGCTTCAGGGTAACGAACGCCTCGCTGCAAGGTTGGAACGGTTTCTCCCCCTCCTTTGCACCCCCTTCACTCATGGCCACGTCCCAAGGGGTAAAGATGCCAAATTCGGTCTTTGGCCTCTGTCTCCAAGGCAGAGTGCTCCCTAAGGAGCATTGTTCTCCACTCGCTGCCTTGGACCCCCTCACCAGGCTTTGCTTGCTTTCCCAGACCAAGAAGGCACGTCTGAGGGTGGCTGCTGGAAAGCCAAGTGCAAGGTCGGCAGCCACCTACTTCGCCGGCTCATCTCCCCGGCATCAGGGAGAGCTATCCTCTGCACCTCTTGTTGCTCTGACCTTTGGCCTGATGAAGGCAAAGTGCAGAGCCTTGAGTGGGGGAGACAGGAAAAAGAGACCCTCCTCCTCCTCTTCCTCCTTCTCCTTCACCCCTTCCTCTCTCCACTCCATCCACAGTCTATGCCCACTATCAACTCGGGTATTTCTTTTCCCCAGTGAGCTAAAGGTTTATAAAGAGGATGCCTTCTCCATGCAAGAACTGGTATGTTCTTCCTCCCTGGAAAACTCCCCTTCATCCTTCGGTACCTTGCAGCAGAGCCTGCTCTTCCATGAGACTCTCTTCACCCCTGCGGCTGGCATTGTGACCTCCAATTAGGACCATGGCATCACCGGGGGTTTTCTCCAGTCCAGATGTCACTTACAGCACCGTTCGGGTTTATCTGCGCATGCGTGTCCACGAGCCCTCTGAAGGCAGTGACTACGGCTCCTGTGTTGATCCCTGTGTCTGCGGCACCTGCCACAGTTCCGAGCGCATGCGGAAGTAAGCTTGGCACACAGAGTGGCTACATGAAAGTTACCATAAGTGGGACCCTGAGTTTAGCAGAGGGTTCCGGCTCTGCATCCCTCAGCGTGGGCTGGAAGCTGGAAAGCCCTATGTCGCATCTGTGTGGCTCCGTGTACACAGTCTGACCCTCGCGCTTTGACAAATTTGTGCCCAAGTGGAAAGAGCCCAGCGTTAGAGTTTGACAGACTTGGGTTTCAAGTCCCTCCCTGCCTTTTCCTAGCTGGTGACTGCTGCCTCCCACCTCAATTTCCCCACCTGTAAAACGCACGCAGACACAAACGTTTCCTGCGCCTGACTTGCTGGAAAGATCGGAGACGATGTTTGCAGAGCCCCAGTGTGAGCAGTGGCTGTTCTTGTGCTGGTCTCTCCACTGAGAAGGAGCCATTCTTAACGTCTCTCGGCGAGGGGGCCACCAAAGCTTTTGTGGCGGGTCTGCAGTTACCTGGTGCTGTTTATTCCCTTGCAGTAAAAGTGCCTTTGTCACGACCCAGCAGTGTGCCAGCTGGCTTCTCCAGCCCTGCCTGGATTCCTGGGAAATCCGCAGGAAGGGAGCTGCCTGCTGCCTGCTGGCCGGCGGTGCAGGCAGCAGTAGCTGTGCGAACACACAGGGACAGGAAAACAAACACGTTGCGCCTTGGGGATCCCATCCCTCAGCCAGTAGGGTGCTGACACCTTGCAATTTGTGTGTTCCCAGTAGATGCATACCTGCTAGTGAAGCCTTCTCTCACTCTTGCCCCTGTGGGGGGCTCAGGGATGACGTAGGACTTTTAGGATTGGGTGTCCCCTGTCCCCCGGGACCCTCTTTTCCTGCCTGGTTTCTCTTCTTTTGCATTTACTGGGCACTCACAGTCTGGTGGGCACCTTGCTATGTGCTGGGGATACGAGGAGGTGCAGGAGAAAGACAAGTCATCCCACGCGGTTGGCTCGATATAGCAGCCCTCCCTCCCAGATCTCCACGTGCTAATCTCCAGTACCTGTGGCTGTCGCCGTGGATGGCAGAAGGGACTTTGCAGACGTGACTAAGTTGAGGATCTTAAGATGAGGAGATTATCCTGCTATATCAGGAGGACCTAATGTAATCTCAAGAGTCCTCATAGGAGAGGTAGGTAGAAGGAGATTTGACCCTGTGACCATGGAGACGGGATGAAGTGATGCAGCTGAGGAATGCCCGCAGCCGCTAGAAGTGGAAGAAGTCAGGAACATTCTTTCCTTGGGAACCTCCAGAAGGAACCAGCTTTGCTGACATCATGATTTTAGCACCTTATAACTTATTTTGATCTCCCAGCCTTCAGAACTATAAGAGAATGGATTTGTGTTGTTTTTAGCCATGACGTTGGCGGTAATTTGTTACAGCTGCAACAGGAAGCGAATACAACTGGCCATTGCCGTGTTGTGTGATGAGTATTAATGGGTCTCTTCTGTGGCCCAGGTGGCTCTGTGGTTCCGAGCAAAATCCCTGGAGTCCCAGTGTCCTGGCCCAAGTGGGTTTCCACCTTTTATGGGTTGAGGGGCCTTTTGGCACATCGCTTTTCCAAGCTTCTTGCCCTTGCCCTGTGCTGCCTCCTTCGTCAGCAGGACCCCTGGTGCCCGAGAGGTGTGCTCAGGCTGCCCTAGTGCAGGGCCACGGCTGGAGAGGCTTCTGGGCTGCCCCTTTTGATTGGGGACGTTAGGACCATTAGCAGTCGTCGGTTTTCTAGGACCGGTCACTGGCCCCTGATCCCCCCGGGGCCACATGCCAGCCACTGTAGGGCAAAAGCACCGTGTGTGGAGTCGCCGTAGGCCATTCAGGTGTCCTGGGTTCCTGCTTCTTCCGGGGACGTGTGGCTTTGATGCTGCTCTGCTTTGTCAGCGGCAGACCCCCTACGGGGATCCTCACATGACAACAGGCTGCCTGGAGTTGGAGCGCTTGTGCCCATGTTACAGATTGTACTTGCATCTGTCTGAAGGGCCATGTTACAGGGTAACACTTCTCTCTCCTTTAGTCCCGCACATATGTTCAGGGGCGAGAGGTCATTCTCACTGCTTGCACGTGGGAACACTGAGGAGCAGAGAGGCCTACTTGCCTGTGGGCACACTCTTCCGTGTTAAGACGTGATCCCAGATGAGATTCTGGAATTTATACTCTTTTGTTTCATAATAGATCTGGGGGAGAGAGGAAGGATTTGCTTTGGTTTGCTGGTAGGGTATT
>NW_027527525.1:1082483-1102125 GCF_008692635.1 Crocuta crocuta | reverse complement strand
CCCACCCATCCCCACCCCCCACCCCCAACACTGGAAATACATTGCCTTTGTTACTGTGTTAGTGTCACAGTCTATTTGCATTTCTGGAAGCCATGTCTGCAGACGCATTGGAAAGTGAGCGGGCAGCCTGGACGCATCTGGGCCATAAGATGAGTGCATCCAGAGCATAGACCTCGATGCGTTTTTAGCATAATGTCAGCTTGATTAAAGGGCTGGTGAAAAGAGGGAGCCCCTAGTCATCCCAGATCCTCGGTCCTGTCTGAGAAGCCTGGACCCTTCATCATGTGCCTCACGTGATGCTCCCGAAGAGGTGACGACAGGCGGCACCTGTGTTCACCCTGGAGCATGAGATTAGGGGCTGCAATGAGGTTCTCTTGGCCGGTGGAAGAGGGCGAGTCTGCTCAAGGGTGGAGAAGGCACCAGGTGCTTCAGTGCGCAGCCACTCTGCCCCAAGTCCTTCCTGGAGGCTTCCGCATAGCTGTCCCACTATGCCCCCCCTCCCCATCTGGGGCAGACTTTTCACCCCTGCCTCTCAGGTGAAGCGACCCTAAGCCTGGGACCTTAAGTATTTGCTGCAGCATTTACCCCACTAAGGTGCAGAGGAGCTGGGGTTCCCGTGGGATCTTCCTGATTCTCCAGATCCCTCCTTTTTGCACCCTACAACCTTGTGTAAGGAGCTCCCTAATGTCATAAAAGCAGTTCAGATTCTTGCCGGAAAATGGGAGAAATGTAAAATACAATGGACCTTGCCTATTTACACTAATTAAATGAGGAAACAATTTAAACACTGTCATCCATTGCTGTAATGAGGCCAGAGGACAGCAGGTGCACGTATGTGCCGCCTGTGGCAATGAGTAGGATGTTTGGAATGGGTTTTGTTAGCATAGTATGCAAAAATAGCCTTGATGGTGTCTGCGTATTTTCACTCTGTTACCTCATTTCTCTGTTGTGTCCTAAGGGGATAATTCAAAGAAAGGGAACAAAGCCCTATTTTGTACAAATGTCTATTAAATCGTGATTTTTTTTTTTTACCTTTGATTATGGAGAATTTCAAACATCTAGGAAAGTAGAGAAAAGGGGCATAATGAACACCTATGTACACCCCTTGCCTAGTTTTAACAGTTATAAACATTTGCTTTATTTCTTCATCTTTCAAATGTTTCTAAAATATTTTCAGGCAAATTGTAGACATTTCGCTTCCAGACATTTCAGAGTAGCTTTAGTTATGGTAATAAAATATTGAAACCAAACTGGATTAAATGGAGAATGGTGAAATCAACTATGATTATCCTCCTGGCCCAATATTATGAGATCCTTAAAATTATCATTTTGGGGACACCTGGGTGGCTTAGTTGGTTAAGCGTCCGACTTTCGCTTAGGTCATGATCTCGCGGTTCGTGGGTTCGAGCCCCGCGTCGGGCTCTGTGCTGACTGCCAGCTCAGAGCCTGGAGCCTGTTTCAGTCTGTGTCTCCCTCTCTCTCTGACCCTACCCTGCTCGCGCTGTCTCTCTCTCTCCTAGAAATAAATAAAACATTAAAAATTGTTTTTTAATTATCATTTTGAAGATCCTCTTAGGAGCGTTCTTAGAGCCCTATGCTTTGCCTTTTTATACGACTTAACACGGCCTCTAATAATTTAATTCTTTGATTATTTGATTAATGTCTGTTTCCCCTACTTATTTGGTGGGGACGGTGTCCTTTATGCTCATCATTTTGTCTTAACTTCCCAGGAAGGTTGCTGGCAGATAGCAGGTGTAAAATAAAATTGGTTGAATAAATGCCAGATGAGCATTTTGCAATCCTTGAAATAACATGCTGAGCGATGCAAGGAAAGTGCATAATCTCATATGAGCACAACGTGAAAGTACATGTGCGTACAGACACCTTCTAGAAGGCAGCCACGGGAATGTCACGTTTTTATGCTCGTGTGATGGGAAGTAAGGGTGAGATTTGCGTCCTTGCTACTGTTTCCCTCGTGTTCTGGTCATGCGGTTGTAATGGTGCCTCGCGTCCTGCTCGCCTTGGAACATCAGCTGCAGCGGAGGACTTGGCTTTGAAGCCTCCACTCTCCCGAGTCACTGTGGGACCCCGAGCCATCTCTGAACCTCTCAGAGCGTGCTTCCTTCGGCTGGAAAACGTGGTCGTGGTACCTGCCTTCTACATTTCTATAATTAAATGAGGTCATGAGTGGATCGCAGATGGGAGAGCACGCTGTACGGTGTACCTGAGTGGGCTCTCCACCATGACGCTCGACCCCCTGGTACTCGGAGGAGTCCTGCAACTGCCCTGATGGCCCCCACCCCCGACGGAGAGCCAGCGAGCAGGTCCATGGGGCACACAGAGCAGTCAGGGTTTTCTTAGGTGTCCATCTGAAAATCCCTGCCGACGGTAAACGGCAAGGTGGTGACTAGTTAACTCAGAGAGCTTTCTCCTTGCTTCCCCATCTCACTAATTGATGGGTCCATCAGTCATCCCGCGGGTTTTACTACATTTGGGTGGTGTGTTCATTAGCCCGTGGTAACTGTCCACTGTCTGGATTCGTGAGTGGTCCGGGAGTGTGTGCACATCTGGTCCTTAGAGCCACGAGGGAGGGTGTAGGCATTTCAGCCAGAGAATGGCCAGGCTTGTGACCCAACAAAAAGACTTGTTGTGGAGGAATCCTGGTTGACCGCCCCTCTCCTTTCTTCCCAGGATCTTGTTGAGGTGTTTGAGCCTGTGTGAATTTCCCAGGGTTGCCATAACAAAGTACCACACACTATGCGCTCACCCAACAGAAATCTACTCCCTCACAGTTCTGGAGGCCAGAAGCCCAAAACCAAGGTTTTAATGAGACCCCATGCCCCCTCTGAAGGCTCAAGGGGAGGGTCCTTCCTCGCCTCTTCCTACTTCCTGATGTAGCTGGGAATGCTATAGCTTAGGGCCCTCGGCTTGTGGGCTCCATTCTGTCCATCTCTGCACCTCTCTCTTCTTACAAGAGCACCAATCGTTGGGTTTGGGGCGACCCTAATCTTGTATGACCTCATCGTAAATTGGTTGCATCTGCAAAGACCTTATTTGAAAAGAAGATCACTTTCATAGGTGCTTGAGGTTAGGATTTCAACATCTCTTTTTAGGGGAAACAATTCAGTCCATAACAGAGGCCAAAACAGAAGCAATTCCTTTTCCTCTGGACCACCAATGCAGCTCCCCCAGGGACCACTGCTCAGCGTGTATATACACTGGTGACATTTTTCATATGGGACCTGGGCGAGGCCTGTCCTGTTCACTATCTCTATTGATCCTATAGCAGCCTTATCATGCATTCATTCAGGCAGGCAAAACATACTTTTTGGCCGCCTCCTGTGAGCCCAGGTCTGTGTCTGGTTCTGGAATACAAGGGTATAAAAAGGCCACGGATTTTTGTTGGCCAAAAAGTCTGCCAGGGGGCACCCGGTTAAGCAACTCTTAGTTTCCACTCAGGTCATGATCTCATGGTTCGTGAGTTCGAGCCCCGTGTCGGGCTCTGTGCTGATAGTGTGGAGCCTGCTTGGGATTCTCTGCCCCCCTCTTTCTCTCTGTCTGTCCCCTGTTCATTCTCTCTCTCACACTCTCTCAAAATAAGTAAAAAATAAAAAAATGTCTGCCAGAAACTGCACATTTTTTTTCAGTCTGTACATTTTGAGCAACAATCCCCAGTCATGACCATCAAAATGCATTCAGACATTGCCAGATATTCTCTGGGGATTGAGGGGCATTAGCATCCTCCATGAAGAACCACTGTTTTATCTTATTTTTGTCTTATTTATTTTATTTTTTTTAATGTTTATTTATTTTTGACAGAGAGATAGACTGTGAGCAGGGGAGGAGCAGAGAGAGAGAGGGAGACACAGAATCCGAAGCAGGCTCCAGGCTCTGAGCTGTCAGTGCAGAGCCCGACACGGAGTTCAAATGTACGAACTGCGAGATCATGACCTGAGCCAGAGTTGGACGCTTAACCAACTGAGCCACTCAGGTGACCCATGAAGAATCACTGTTTTAGCCTAACATTTGCAGCTCTGGAAATCCCTTTTATGGGTTCTGCCTCCTTGCAAGGGCATTGTTTCAAATAAACAAACTTCATTTATTAGGTACTTGTTTCCCCACTTTCTTATTACCTAAAGATATCTACCTGTGGGGGTTTCTGATCCTTGTCACCAGACAGCAGTGATAGCATTCTGACCAGTATCAAGCAAAGAAGCTGGATATTTTAGGGGGCAATCTGTGGCTTTATTGAGGAGGAAGGTGCAGTTTCTAGAAGGATTTTGGACCAGTTGAGAAATAGCCCAAATACCCGCACTAAGGAATCGCTGGTATAAACTTCCCTTTGCTGTCTGAAATCATGTTTCGGGTCTAATGTCTATGAGGGGTTCCTTGGAGCTCCAGATTTCTCCAGGTGTCTCCCTCCTGTCTCCCTCTTATTCCTCTGAGCAGCATATTAGCCTGTGCAGATTTATTCAGCGTTTGCCACGTGTCTGGTCCTTCATCGGGTGTGAGGGTCCTACGGTGAGCACACTAACAGGACACAAGATGACAGTCCGGTGGCTAGGAAAGAAACCGGTGAACTTCCGGTAGTGCAAAGGACTAAGACCGGTGCAGCCCGTGGCTGGGCTCGAGAGCGGTGGTCTCCGGAACTGCAGGACCCCGTAAGTAAGTAATCAGGTCACCCTCTCGCTGGCCCTGTATTCCTCCTCGGCCCTGGTTCGGTCCCCTTCAGGATCCTTCCGTACAGAGCCCAGTTCCCATCAGTGGCTTCTCTAGGGACAGGCCCCTTTATGGCTTAGAAAAACGTGCTCTGCAGCAGACAGCGTCCTGCTAGCGGAGAGGCGCTTCTGAGACATGGTGAGGGTCCGTCTGACTCGGTGCAGTGAGAGGAGGCACTGCAGGGGCCTCGAACCTCTCCTGGTGGACAAGGCGCGCTGCTGGGTAGCTGGGCAGGTCCTCTGACAGCGACGCAGTGCTCTGTAGGGTGGAAGAGCCGGTGCCTCTCTCCCTTCCCAGGTCTCCAGCCAGCGCCCCAGAACACAGCAGGGGCCTTGTAGCATTTGAACCCTTGTGCTCAGATCCTGTCAGAGGGAGAAGCAGGGGGAGGGGCCGTCCGCTCTCTTGCCAAGCCATCCCACTTGGCACCACATGTTTGCCCATCCTCTTGGCCCCGGGGAGGTTTTCTTCCTCCCGGCCACAGGCAAACGGTGTCTTCTTTCTGTCTTGCTCGCCTGGACCCCTCTGGCCGAGGGCCCGTGAAACAGCGGTCGCTTGGCAGCGAGTTCTCAGAGGTTGCCATGCACCTGCACAGGCTGTCCCCTCTCTTCTTCCCTCCCCTTCCTCCCCCCACCCACCTCTCCTTACCTGGCTGCCACCTGATTCTTCTTTTAAAGTACAGTTGGGAGAACAAGCCACACCAGCTGCCTTTGGACATCTTTCAAAGTCACAAATCCCCAAAGGTCCCCACCCTCCTCTCCTTTAGTTAACAGCCAGCACCCCCTCCCCCAACCTCTCATTGTCCTCAGATTAATGCCCTAATGCCTTCGTGGGCTTGGCTTCAAAGGCCTGGCGGTGCTGGCTAGGAAATACCCCAGGAAATACCCCATCTGGGCATTACGTGATGGGTGGGCGCCCACCCCCACCCCACCCCCCTCTCCCGGGGAAAAGGCATTCTAGCCAAAGAGCAGAAACACAGAAGGGGTGGTCCAGAGGGGGCTGTGGCAGGGATGTCGGCCCTTCCCTGTTGAGTTGGGGTTCCTGGGGGCTTCTGAGCGATCTGGCTTGCAGTTTAACTGGCTCACTCTCTGCTACTCTGCTGAAAATGGACCGAAGGTGGCACAGGTAGATCTGTCAGAAGGCTCTGGCAGAAATCCAGGAAAGGGATGACAGTGGCATATCTGATGGTCGCAGAGGAGAGAGACCACAGGAAGCTGTCAGATATGAATGCATCGTGAAGGTGGCATCTGCTGATGGCTTGCATGGGTATCAGGAAAAGGGTGATCCTGAGGTATCACCTTGAGCAAGTAGAGAATGAAGCTTCCATTTATTCATATAAGGGGGTCAGTGAGGGGTGTGGAGGTGTTTGTTTTATGCTGTCTGTTTGTTCTGCGGGTAGGCTTCCACTCATTATGTTTGAGATGCTCATCAGACATCCAAAGAGAGAGATTCAGGAAGTAGCTGGGTGTATGAATTGGAAATGTGAAGATCAGTCGTGTATGTCAAGTCGGCTAGGCCACGGGATCCAGCCATTTGGTCAAACGGCAGTTTAGATGTGGCTGCGAAGGTGTTGTTTTGGATGTCATTAACATTTATATCAATAGATTTTGAATAGAACACCTGATGCTCCAGAATGTGGGCGGGCCTCATCCAATCAGTCGAAGGCCTGAAGAGAAAAGACTGAAGCCCTGAGGAAGCAGGAGTTCTGCCTTCAGACTCAGGCTACAACCTGTGTTCTTTCTTGGGTCTCCTCCCATGCAGATTTGGGGCTTGCCAGTCTCTATAACGGTGTGAGCCACGTCCTCACATAGATTTCTGTCTCTCTGGACAACCCCGACTAAGGCATGGAGTAAAAGGATCAATATTTTGGATACGTATTTTGGGGCATCTTATTTAACCCTCGAGACTGGTGTGATTCCCAAGAGGGCAAGTGTGAACAGAGAGGAGTGATCCATTGGGCTATCTGCCACAAGTCAGGAGATTGAAAAGGGTGTGTGTGTGCGTGCGCGCGCGTGTGTGTGTGTGTGTGTATGTAATATTTACTGAGCACTTACTATGCGTCAGCATCCCTAGTACTGGATGCTGCCGTCTGTCTCCTCATTTCTTCTATACATTTGGGAAATGCTCTTGATGGAGCCACCTATTTATTTGACAGATCTGTTATAGTTCCTGAGTCTCAGCCTTTCCAGTGTTCTGGACAGCAAGCAGCATGGCATCCAGCCATTCTGTCTCCTGTGTCAGAAATCGATCATTCTGGCATCTTCCTTTCAGGGCATTTTCAGTTCCGCTGTCCCCCAGGCTCTTGAAGCCATTTCATGTCTCCTGATACTGAGTAATTCCATTTATTAAAACATGTGGAGCCTCCTTACTGGCAAGTGTTGGTAAAAATAGTTCTGCAGCCCCATAGGACAGGGCCATTTGAACGTGGTGACTTGAAAAACATTTGGTGTGAATAATGAAAAGTGCAGGGCCATGGTGATGAATTTTCCTCACCCTCCTTGTTCCCTGTTTTCTTTGTGAGGCAAAACGTTTAACCCATATTTTCCAAGAACTGTGTAGGTGGGTTGCTGGGAACAATAGATTTTTAGGGAAGTATTGTTCCTCTGGATGTGGAAACTATGAAGCAAAGAGTAACATTAAACAAGAGTCGTCCCGATGACCGGGCCTAGGCTGATTGTGGTACTGCATGTTAGGGTCACCGTGTCGTACAGGACATCACTTCTGTCTGAGTTGGGTTTGGATGTGGACACAGGGTGACCTGAGAAGCCTTGTTCCAAGCATCAAATGGATCACCTCCCTTTTGAGGCTGGGATTGGTTCAAACTGAGAAGAGGCGCAGCTTTGCAGGTAGAAGAGATACAGGTTTTTGTGTGAGGAATACCGAGTTCTGGTTTCCAGACTGGCCCTGGTGTGCTGTGTGACTGTGGGCTGGTCTCCTCACCTCTCTGAGCAGCAATGTCTTTGTGATGAATTTGGGCTAGGTGGTCTCCGAGGGATGAGATGGTAGCCAGTGGGAGAGTTCATGCCCTGAATGAAAGGTCCCTCCCCACCCTCCCAACACCCAGCCAGCTATTGTGATGGGTGCGACCAGCGCTGCTGAATTATCTTTGGACCGTGTCATGTAATGAAATTTCCTGAATTTTAGATGAAGACAATGAATTCAGAACTATTCACAACATCCCATGGGTGAAACCTATAGCCAGATAGAGCCCACGGGTCTTCAGTGTACAGCTCAGTGTGAGTGATCCTTCACGGGTTATCACAGGCTGGGGGCTAGGAGGCAAGGGAAGTTCCTCTGAGTTATTTTGTCTTGAAATCAGTGCAAGTATTTTCAAGGAACTGGAGGGGCAAAGAGAGACTGGAAGCCGGGTCACAAGATCACTGTTGCCTAGAGCCCTGGAGAGAGGGGATGGCCTTCCTTTCCTCGTGGGTGGAAATGTCAGCCTGAGGCAGTGGACTGGGTCAGCTGATTTGTCACCAGGTCCAGCCAGCAGCCCAGGGTCTGGCTTCATGACTCGATAGCATTTGGAGCTGGAAAGAATCAGCTATTTCAATATAATCCATTTTTCACCCAGCAATATCTCTTACAGATCTTTCATGCATGTATGTCTGTGCACATGCGTGCAGACACACACCTCATTCTTTTTTAACTACTGCATAGCATTCCGTGGTTTTTTAACCACGCATTCCTTGGCATTTTACTTGTACCTATCTCCCTCTTTTATCTCTACTTCCCATGATTTCATGTCATACATTTTTGTTACCCTACTCCACACCTCTCTCTCTCCCCCTCCTCCCTTCTTCCTTTTCTCCTTCCCTTGCATCCCTCCATCTGTGGATCCATTCGTCAAACATGGTAGCCCTACAGATGCAAAGTGTAGGGACAGATTCTTGAGAACGTGCCTTCAGGAGCTCCAATTCAATGGGAAGACAGTGAAGAGACACACTATGGTGGGTCCCTGGAAGAAGTTCTTCTACAGCCTTTTCAAAGAAGCTCTTTCTGACCTTTGGAATGTAAGAGTCTGAGGCAGAAACCGGTCAATATTACCATCTCTGCTCCTTTGGGATGTTCTAGAACCATCATTAGCTGCCCACTCTCTGGTTCTTACCATTTCCCAAGACTGTGGCTTGGTCAGAAAAACACCAAGGTTGGCTCTGGAATGATGGCCATGGGACGGCTCAAGGTGCTGTCATGGCCTAGCTGGGATGTCTCTTTCCTTTGCCATAGGAGAGAGCAGAACCAGGGACAGAGTTGCACTTCAGAAAGGTCCGTCTAAAATGGATGCAGGGCCTCAGGTCTTCTTCCTGGAGGAAATTAGGTAAAGATGAGTGAAGACGGAGAGAAGGCAGTGTGTCTACCAGAGACAGAAACAGAGACGGAGAAGAGCCTACAGTCAACAGTTCTTTATTTTCCCGATGGGTGTCCTCTGTGGGTTTTGTGCCAGGAGCAGTGTCTTTTCTTGTCCTTTCATCCTCCATACTCTCTGCTTCTTTTTTGTGGCGTCTTGACAGCGACCACAAGAGCGTCACTGGCCAGCAAGCCGAGCCCTAGGAATGGAAGGATTAGCGCACAGCGGTCTGAAGCGTGGGCTTCCGAGTCAGGTTCAGGTGTCCCCCTAAGCCGCCTTGAGCAAAACTTGTAGCCATTTGGTCCTGTGTGAAATGGGGGGAGGGGGTCACTGCCTTCTTTCTAGGGCTGCTGGAAAGCCCGGAGTCTGTGATTCCATGCAAAACACCTCGCCTAGCCGGAGAGTTGTGCACGGCACGTATTAAGTGCTCAGTAAACATCAGCCACCCGCACACATGGCTCAGATGGCTCCTTATCAGGGAGGCCTTTCCTGGCCGAGTTGTATAAATAGTACCCACCTCATGCCTCATCTCCCATCTCGTTCTTTTCTTTATTGGTCTCTGGAGCACCTAGCACCTGTGACCCACTTGTGTATTTGTTTGGTGACCCTCTGCCACCCCACCCCTCCTGAGCCCCACAATGCAGAGATTTCTGTTGCTTTTGTTTAATGGCTTACTCTCTGGGGCGTGGGTAGGTACCTAATAAATATCTGTTGTGTAGATGAGTGTTTATTTTAGAGACGGCCTCCAGGCACAGAGAGGTCAAGTAACTCTCTTAAGACCACCCAGCTACTAGCAGTTGGCAAATCTGGATCCAGAGTCCATTTCCTGGGCGGTTCAGTCAGTGAAGCGTCTGACTCTTGATTTCGGCTCAGGTCATGATCTCACAGTTCGTGGGTTCGAGCCCCACGTCGGGCTCCGTGCCGACTGTGCAGAGCCTGCCTGGGATTCTCTCTCTGTCTCTGTCTCTCTCTCTCGGTCTCTCTGTCTGTTCCTCCCCTACTTGTACTCTCTGTCTCTCAAAATAAATCAATAAACTTAAAAAAAAACAACAACAACCATTAGTGCCTCCCTACTGGTAAAACAAGAAGACAGCAAAACTAACGGGAGTCTTCAGCACAGTGAGGACTCCATAAAGGTGAAGTACAAGCTGCCTGCGGCGGCAGCGGCTCCCTGATCCTGTCCCAGGACCCTGTCTGGCTGGGACAGCCCAGCATTTCGAGTGCCAGCTTGCCGAGAGAAGCAGCTGGCCTAGGAGGGGCGCTGGCCAGGCCTGTGTGCAAGTGCAGTGCCCAGATCCAACACGCGTCCCTGCCCCTGCCTCGCATGGAGCCTGTTTCCACACTCAGTGGAAGCTTCTGGAACACGCCAGCTTCTCTTCTGGTTCCCCAGGGCCTTGAGGGCAGGAAATTGTCCCTGTTATCCAAACCTCATCCCCGTCAGCTGCTGGAGGTTTACTGTTCCCATTTTTAAGATGAGGAAAATGAAGTTCAGGGAGGTATGAGTCCTGAGGCGGAGATTCAGGCCCAGGTCTGCCAGGTCCCAAAACACCTCACACTTCTGCTCTGCTCCTCAGGTGCTAATGTATTCAGATCCTGACTCATAAGCATTTACTGAGCACTAAATATAGGCTGGGTGCTGTGTCTAATTTTGTTTCCTGTTTGCTCCTTACGGTTTTTAAAACTTTCACTAAATGCGGAGAGTGTGCCCATAAGAGGTACGTGAGACAGGGTATTTGTCTCATTGCCTTTCGGTGCTCTGGTTGCAGCACTGAGCTGTGGGGAAGAGCCCAAGTATTGGAGTCGCACTGTTCCGGACCCAGTTCTGAGCTCAGCCTCTCAGCTGCTGTGTGATCTATGTCCAGGAATCAGCCCCTCTGAGCCTCAGGTTTCATATTTGTAAAATGGAGCCCCTCCTTGGAGGGGACACTGGGGATTTGAGAAGTTAACCATAAAATACAGGGGGCCTGGGTGGCTCAGTCGGTTAAGCATCCAACTCTTGATCTTGGCTCACGTCATGATCTCACGGTCTGTGAGTTTGAGCCCTGGATCAGGCTCTGCACTAATAGCCCAGAGCTTTCTCCCTCTCTCTCTCTCTTTCTCTCTCTCTCAAAAATAAATTAATTAATTTAAAAACATAAAATAAAATAAAATAAAATAAAATACAAAGCATTCTGCCTGATGCATAGTTGGCCATCAGTGAGTGGTGGCTATTTGTTGCTGCCGTATTTTAGAACACAGTGTAGTACCTAAATGTCACTTCTTTGTTCACCTTGCCTTCGTCCCTCCTGAGGGTGAAGACCAGGCCTCAGTCATCTTGGCATCCCCACCTTCTACCACCGTTCTTGAGACGTGCTGGACTTAGCGCGAATTGTAGGGAACATAAACGAACGGAGGCAAAACCAAACAAATGGCCACTGGTCTGTCGGGGCCACTGCAGGCTGTTGTCGAGGGACGTGTCCCCTGGAGTCTTACCCCCACTTGTCAGATCCAGGCCAGGACAACGGTATGGTGGATCCATTGTTCCCAGATAACGTTTCCTATCTTAACGTCTCCCCGGGGCCGCCCTCGGCCACACCCTGCCCTCGTCTCCTATCACTGATCCCCACTTGGAACCTGATAGGGTCCTCTCCGGCCTGCTGTGAAGAAAGCTTTCGGGCACTGCTCCTTGCCCCCGCCCACCCTGTTCCAGCCGTGGTGCAAGGGGGCCTTTCTCTCTCCGGAACTCTCCATGTTAATGAGAGTTCATGTTAAATGTTAAATGAAAGTGCTTTCCATTAGCCTGACTCTTCCTAGCGTGACCGGTGTCTTCCTGCTTGTGCTTCACAGATGCCTCGTCTGATGGGCAAATCCATTCTTATCCCTGGCCTGCTGCTGAGCAGGCAGAGGCGTAGAAGGGATGGGACTCCCCGGGGACTGTGAGCGAGAGAGCCCAGCCCGTCCGAGGAGCTCTGTGCACCTAACTGCCGCTTTTCCCACTGCCTGTCGCTCCTCGATTGCGTTTGTCGGTATTCCATGTCCTTGCCTGTTTTGGAAGAGATTTGACGGCTCTGGCACAGTCTGAGTGATCCAGGGCCTTCTCAATGCTGCCAGCTCAGTGCGACATCCCGGGAAGATGTGAGGCACCCCGGGTGGGTGAGGAAACACAAGCCTAGGGAGCCAAGTGCCTTCTGGAGGTCGCCCAACTCAGGGTGGTCCACTCTCCCTCGGCCGTTTTTCCCTTCGATCACTTGTTCTCAAACTGGGTTTTAATGTTGGATTCACCCGAGGAGTTTAAAAATCTTGCTGCAGAGATTCCCCGGCCCCTCCCTCACCCCGGCCACACAGGACCTGGGCATTGAGGTTATCACATCGTTCTAACAGCATGAAAACAGGCGTGGAGAAGCACAGTCTTCGGTCACACCAGCCTCAGGGACACTGGGAAGCTCCTGAGAAGCTGGGAGTCTTCAAATTCTGTCTGAGACAATAGCTCCAGCCCTCTGAAACCTGAAGCAGACCTTGGCTTGAAGCTGCTCACCGTTGCTCAGATTCAGGGCAGGCTGCGCCTCAGAAGAACAGACGGTGCTGCAAGTGGACAATGGAGAAACGAGTGAGATGGGAACAGCGCCCAAAGCTGGCACGTGCTGTGGCCCTGCTGTGTGCCAGACGCTGGCCTGAGCACCTTCCCTACGTTAACGTACCCAATGTGCAGTTCACACACTAGCGCTGAGAGGCCTCTGCTGCTATTACCCCCATTCCGCAGATGAGAAGACTCGAACAGATAAGCTTCTTGCTCAACCTGGAAGGGGCAGGGCCGGGATTTCAAGGCAGATTGCTGCCTCTGGAGGCTACTGTTTCAGTCACTATGCCAGTTGCTTTGCAGAATGATTTGGGAGCTGTGGTATAGTGGTCCCATGTGGCTGAGGGTCCCTTCATGATGATGATGAGGCACAGAGGTAATCTGTCACTCTGCTGCTCAAGAGCCTCTATGACTCCCTATTGCATCTGTAGGGGAAAGCCACACTTCTTAGCATATGAGGGCTGTTTTTACAGCCTGACCACTGGCAAAAACATCCGAAAGTCCCCTCCCCTTTCTCTGCCTGGTGACCCCCTTCCCCCGACTCTTTAATACCTAGCTCAAATATCATCTTTTCTAACTTGGCAGCAAGAGTCAGGGCCACCTTCCTCTTTGTTCCCAAAGCTCTTATCCCCTCCGTCTGTGACCACACGGGTCACAGCCTTTCTCTCAGCATCCTTCTCTGAGTCATGAATCCCTTGTGGAGGAGGGGTCTGCTGTATTCATGTTTTTGCTCCCCTCTGTGTCCACCATGATCTTCAGGGAATGCCAACCTCTCCCAGGTAGGATAACCTCCTTTCCCTTGGGTTCTACCTCATTTCAGCCAGGGAGATATGTGTTCTTTATCTTCTGACTATCATAGGATTTTCTGTAATGGATGCTTTTCTTCAAGGTGCCTCAGGCTCCAAGTTGCATCACTGATATTTACTGTGTTTTCCTAGGTCAGGCTATGATTTTGGCAGAGTTCTGAGCTCCTGTGGAGATTTCCCTTTCATCAGCCTTGGGCTATCTGCATTCCTAAACATCTCAGGGCCCAGAAGGAAAAGAAGAATCTTGACCAGCTCTGGGAATGGCCTGAGCCACCAGGGGCCAGAGGAGGAAGGCGCAGGAGGAGTGGATTTCTGGTGCCCAGAAGTGAAATATGTTTGTTCCTTCATGTGCTTTTGTGGAAATGGCAAGAGTTGCTCACCACGCAGTAGTAAGGTCCCTTAGGACAGAGCCCACCCAAGGTCTGAGGCAGGTGGGTACACAGGAGCCACCAGCTTACTGAGGCATGGTGTCAAAGCTGTGCTACATGACAAGGAGAGAAGAAATCAAGCTTAAAAGACACTGGGTGAATTCTAAGAATATTCCCCCCAGAAACACATACGTAGGTACAGATGGTGTGAATTGCATCTTTATCTCAATATTGTTGGTGTGACTAGCATCATCATCATCTCAAATGATGAGACACAATTTATTTATTTATTGACATCCAATGCCTGATTTTTAATCAGATTACTGCATAAAGAGACAGGAGAGTATGACCCAAACCAGGAGAAAATATAGTCCATAGAAAATGAGATAGAATGGAGCCAGGGTTTAATGTACACTTGTGTGCTCGATTGATTTTTATTATTAATAAATAGACTTCATTTTTCAGAGTTTTAGGGTCGCAGAAAAATTGGGTGAAAAGTGCAGACACACTATCAGCATCCCACACCAGAGTGGGACACTTGTTACGATTGACAAATCCATACTGACATGTCATTATCACCCAGAGTCCACAGTTTATGTTAGGATTCATTCTTGGTGTCATATCTTCCCTGACAAACGTGTGACAGGTATCCACCATTGCAGTAACATACACAATCGTTTCACTGTCCTAAAAAAAATCCTCTGTGCTTCATCTAGCTGTGTGTCTTTAATGAGGCATGATCTAAGAGGTCCTCAGTTGTGGGTTGGCTGATGTAATCGTGATGCATCCCTAAAATGGTATACTATGCAGCTGTTGAAAAGAAGTAGTGGCTTTATAAAGTAATGTGGAACAATCTTGAAGCCATATTAACTTTCAAAAAGCAATGTCAGCCTTAACAACGTTGGGTGAGAAAGGAGGGCATAGAGCGGTGTTGAGTGTGTGAAGAGCTATTCTAACACACGGCCACCTTTCCTTAGTCAGGCACATTTGCTGTGTCCACACTTAACGCATCCTGTCTTGTTCCTGCCTCTTTACTGACCTGTAAGTCCCAGGGGACAGTCTGCTCCATGAGGCCAGGACCTGTTCTGTCGCCTGGGCCAGTCCCAGGGCCAGGAGCGCAGTAGCTTTCCATTGGTGAGTACATGAAGCAGCGAACAGAGGGGAGCATTTTCTTTCCACAACTTCCTTCTACCCACTGTGCTTCCGACACACGAGGTGAAAGCCCCAGACATCCCCTCTCCTGCATCCTGGCCCGGCCTCCCTGCCTGTCTCCCTTGAGTTTCTAGGCTCTGCTAGGCTAGTTCTTCCTCAGGCTGTAGAGACGCAAGAGATGGCGAGAGGCTTCAAATGGACCTCGGAGATGATCGTGGGCACAGCTGACACTACCCGTGAAGCTGAGCACACCTGACCTAACTGAGTAGTTGTAGGGGCTGGGTGACCCAACAGCATGTTGGAGACTCAGTCCTGATGGGCTCTGAGTCCGAGCTCTGGCATGGCCGCCTATGTGACCTTGGCCGTGTTACATAACCTTGCTGAATCTCAATTTCCTGATCTGTAAAAGGAAGCTAAAAACGCCTCTCTTGAGGTTGTCTTGAGGATTAACTGCGGTAGCCCAAGTGAAAGTGTCCTTCGAGGGAAGACCAGGGGAAAGTGCTTATCCTGCAGGGAGGAAAGTGAGGAGGGCCCCTGAACGTCCTCAGGTGCCCCCTGCCTTCCTGGGGAAAATCCCTTCTGCAAGTCAGAGAGGTTAGAATTTGGCTCTTCCTCTTTTATTCAGTGCACTTCTCTCGGCCACCCAGGGCTTTCAGCTTAAGCAAATAAATTATCCTGCTCTGCTGGGCTCTGTGTCTGTAGCCAGCCATATGTTTGAGCTTGATAGAGATTCTTATCGGCCGGGTAATATTACCCAGCAAGGGATGACATTTCTTATCAGAGGCCCTGAGGAATCAGAGATAGGAGCCCTTTCTTTTTACCGGCAGCCAGGCCTCAGTGTTCAGGGCTGGCCGGCAGCGTGGGGGGTGGGCCAGGGCGCGGAGTGGGCATCTTGCTCTGCACCGGGCATCAGCTGGCCCCCATCTCCTCCACGTGACAACTGGCCACTCCCAACAGCCTGCCTTGACATTGGAAGTAGGCCCTTTTGAGATTTTTGCATATGATAGAGGCAGGGGAGGGCAGGGGGCGTGAATGAGGAAGGAAAGGGGATGTGAAGACGCTGGATCCGTTGGGGGTGGCGGGCACGTGTGGGGCCTTGCCCTTGGCCGAGAGCCAGGTGGCCTGCTGCTGCGGAGCCCAGGCCTGGGGCGCCACGGTTCTGCAGAGTGTGGGCTCCTGAGGCTCAGCCTTGGCTGTGGGAGTGGTGAGGTGCTGGGTCACCTCCTCGTCCCACTCCAGATGCCCCCTGTCCTCCACCCTGTTCTGTGACAAGGTGGCTGTCCTGTGTAGGCGCAATAGGGTGGATGCCACACGGGGCTCCGGGGCCCTCTGGCTTCTATTTGGGAGGTAAAGTGGGTGGGCAGGAAGGGAGTGAGGTCAGGGTGTTTGTTCCCCTCCTCCTGCTGAGTCCCTGATTGACACAGGCAGGGTCTACACAGAAAGCCCCACCCTGGGTCTGACTCCTGAATCTGGCAAGGACTCACTGTGATATTAGGCTGCTTACCTCTCGCACCTGTTCCTTCATCCATAGCACAGGGCGACATCGCGCTTCTTGCTGTCTCTCGCCACTTGTCTCTGGATCTCACTGGTTTCTCTGCCTCTCTTTTGCCCTGATATCTGGAGGAGGGGGCGCTGCTGGGTCCCCAAGGGCCGGAAGCCAACGCTCACTGCAGATGAGGCTTCAGTGTGGGCAGAGGAGGTCGGAGGTGACCACGTGATTTGGGGACCGCAGCCTCTGTTGGGGACACATGCTCTTCCCCTCCTGATTTTTGGGAAGTTCTGCCCCGTGAAGCCCTGCTCTGCAGTCGTAATCTTGCCATCATCAGAAAGGGGAGGAGAAGCGGTTTCTCCTCTCCCCGGACCCTTTCCAGCCAGCAGTCCTGCCCCCGCTTCCTTCCTGTGGCTCCAGGTCCTGCTTCCTTCCGGCTCTCCGTCCCGCCCTCTTGTGGGGTGGGCTGTGGTTCCCAGCCTTCTACCTGTCCTCCCGACGGCCAGGCCCAAAGTCCGAAAGCCCAGCTCTGACCTTGTCCCTCTCCGAGCCTCCGTTAAAGCCCACCTCCACGTCACCCCACCCTGCGACTCCATCCCGGTCACCTCTGTGATGACACCTGTCATGCGGGGCTCATCCCTGTCTGTGGAACTCAACCACTGTCCTTCTTTGACTTCTGTACCTGATCCTGTCATTTCTCCTGAGGGGACCACAGACAGAGCTTGGCTCCTCCCCAGCTCTGCCAGCTGCTGGCTCTGTGATGGCAGGCAAGTCACTTCACCAATCCCAACCTCAGGGTCCTCAGCTGTCACAGGGACTGGGGACCCCAGCACTCTGGTTCTTCTGAGAAGAGCCTGTCTAAAGGCTCTCACTGGGGCTTGGCCAATGACAGGTGTTCAGTGAGGGGTGGGGGTCCTGTCTCTCTAACTGACCACCCCTCAAATTACTCAAACCCTGCCCATGCTCATATTCCATTCCACCATTTGCTTTCCCTCTGGCCTCTTCTGCCTGGAGGTCGTCTTCCTCTGTTGGAGACACTCCGTCTGGGCGCCTCATGTCTGGACAGCAGGAATAGACCTTGTCTCCGCCTGTGTCTGACTTCCCAACGTGACGCAGATTCCTTTAGGGCATTGACTACAGTGCCTGGTTCTCAGCGTGGCCATTGATTTGGTGATTGAGCAGTTGGGTCCAGGGGAATGGACGACAGTTATTTATTCTTTCAATGAACTCTGTTTGACTGAATGCACAAGATGTAGCAGGTCCGTACTTGGAAGGAGGCACAAAACGGACATCGCCCTTCTGGAGGCCATCCTCCAGTGAGGAGGCTACCCTACCCAGAGTCTGTTCCAGGCATGGACTGCAGATCTGGAGGGACATGGCCCCTCCCCATAGGTAGCTCAGAACCTGAGGGGTTGAAGGGTGTGGGAGGAGTTGTGTGCCCAAGGAGAGGATGCCTCCCTTCCAGAAGATGCCCCCGCCCCCTCAGATCAGAGCTTGCGGTTCCCCCTCAAAATGCCACTTATGTGACGTAGACTATCCAATCTGCACATACTTCCCACCACGGCATCCCTTCCCACCGAGAGGATTAGCTCCCAGGTCAGCAGCACCTTTCATCATAGAGCTGCGGTCCTCTAAGAGAGGGGTTCTGGAATGTTCCAGTCTGACTGATCATGAGGGTGTCTTGAGTACTCAGGGCAGGGCAGCTTGTCCCCAGCCAAGGCAGTGGGTGAGAGCCAGCCAGCTGACCAACCTGACTGACCCATGGTTTCTCTCCTCATGAGCCTCTAACATCTGGGCTTTCAGATGAGTTTATTTTTCCTCCACCGCCAACACTCTTCACCAAAATCATCCTCATCTCCCCCATATCTCAAGGGAAGAGCTTCCAAATTCAGCTCCCTGGATCCATCCTGCCCCCCTGCAATCCTGTCTCCACTCTGCAGCCAGTACAATCTTTCCAAAAATGTGAATCAAATTGTGTCTGGTCCACCAAACATACCAGACACTTCTCATTTCTGTTTTGGGATGAAACCCCAAATCCCCCACTGGACTCTGCATGAATTGGCCCAGATGTTTCTCCTCATCCACTATTCTTTGGCCACAATGACCTCTGCTGAGTGATACACTCCATTCGCACCCACCTCAGGTCCTTTGCACATGCCATTCCCCTGCTTAGAACGCTCATTCCCTCTATTTTTTTGTATAGTGAGTGCTTTGTTGCCCTTCACTTCTCCTGTTGTTTCCTCCCACTACTCTCTGGTTTTCCTTCCTAGCATGATCTGTCCTGATACATTTATCTGTGTTTGTTTCACATCTGTCTGCCTTCGTGAGACTGAGATCCTGAAAGGGCAAAGATGAGGTCAAAAAGGCCAGTGCTTTGATCGCACTGATCATGTGCCAGGTACTGTTCTAAGTTTGAACTTTACCCAATCATAAAATCCTCATAAGACCCTCTTGAGGGTAGGTGTTGTTATTGCCTTCATTTTACAAATGAGGAAACTGAGGCACAGAGAGGTTAAGTCATGCGGCCCAGCTGTCCCATCTAGTAGACAGAAAAACCAGAATTCAAAACCGCACCATGGCTCCAGGGTCCATGTTCTTAACCCCTCTGGGCAGGGCCTCCTAGAACTTCCCCAGGAGGGATGCTCAGGGAACGGGTGGTCCATGAATCAGAGGGACACGTGTCCCATCTCTGGGGGAGGTCCTCACTGCAGTGTCCGTACCGGGTCCAGGACTGGCAGCATGATAAAGAGGAAGGGACCCGGGTTGCAATAGGGGTCCCTCTGTATTCACTAAGCCGAGGTGGTGGAAAGTCCTTAACTTTCCTGAGCCGTAATGTGCTGAGCTCAGATGGGAGTAGAGCTTGTCCCGGGCACAGGAGGGCCTGGGAGGTGGGCGGAGGGCTCACAGTGTGTACCTAGGAAGTGTACTGCCCTTGCCCTCGTAGGGGGTGTCTTGTCTCTGGGGAGAGTGCCTCACATGCCCTTTGCAGTGAAAGTAGCTGGGAGGGAGGAGACCCCCCCCCAAGCAGGGGATGGCCTGGGCTGGGCGATGGAGACAGGGACAGGCACAGTCCTTGTAGGACACGGAGAGTGGTCCCCACGGGTTCTCTCGTTCTTAGCATGCCCTTGCCATAAAGTGGAGTTTCCGCTGACTACCAGTTGCAGGATCAAGTGTGGGGGCTTCTGGTGACCCCATGCCGGTGCCACA
>NW_027527525.1:1066602-1082374 GCF_008692635.1 Crocuta crocuta | reverse complement strand
TGAGTGTCTGGACGGGATGGTGAGGAGCCGCTGCCTCTACCCTGTGGCCTTTCTAAACAGATGCCCAGAACTATCCGTTTGACTTTCTGACCCTTTCCAGGAAATCGCTGCTCAGTGCCTTCAAATAAACTTTCTCCCTGTCATTTAGTTCTGAGCATTGTTCTTTTCCTCCCTCCTCACCCTCCTCCTCCCTGATCCTCTCTCCGGGGCTCACGAGAAGTCCTCCTTACTCCCCGCCTCCTGTCCTTCCACATTACGTGGGTATCACTTTCTCTCTGCCTCTCTCGCCACCCCGTTACCTCATTCTGGTCTTCAGATGAATCGCTTTCAAAGGAACCCATGTGCTGGCTTCTTGGAGACTTGCCCGCCCAGCATCAGATCCAGCCCCCCAGCCCCAGCCCCCCACGCTGGGGGAGAAGGACATTTGGTCCTACAACCGCCATTGACATCTGACTCAGCCTGGATGCTTCTCATCTCTGGAAGGTGCCCCAGGCCTGGACCTGACAGTGGGGCCTTGCTGACAACAACAGCAGCTCAGCCTGGCCACTGTTCTGATTGGTGACCCCTCCCAGTGCCTTCCTCTCACTCCTGGAGATCACTGAAACCCCTGGATGCCACCCCCCTTCTGGCCCAGAAACTGTGACACGTAGAGCCATGGTGCCCTAGCTCCACCTTTGTAGGAATAGGTCCCGGACCAGCCTTCCGAAGCCAGACTGGATTCTGATCCTGGCTCCATTATTTACTAGCAGTATGATCCTGCATGAGTTTCTTAACAACTCTGTACCTTGATTTCCTCATCTGCAAAATGGGATGCTGACAGTACTGTCTGTCTGTGGTAGACCGAAGTATTGGTCCCAGTTCTTCACTCCCCCGTAATCAAATTAACACGTGTATACCTTTGCCATGTCCGCAGGTGGGCAAACACCCTTCTCCCTGCCGTGACTTCGTCTCGGCCATATGACTTGCTTTGGTCCATGGGATGTTAGCAGCAGAACTAGAGTGGAAGATGGAAATTGGACGAGGTTGGGCTTGCTTTCTTACATACCTTTCATCATGGCGGCATGCCTCTGATGGCCTCCTATCCACACAGGATGAGAGACATGGAGCTGATTCAAAATTCACACCTTGAATGGAGCCGTGCTCGGACAAGCCCTCTCAGCACCAGCCGGAGCCCTAGCTAGCTAGGAGGCGTGTGAGTGGGAAATAAATGCTTGTCGTTTGCCTTGGGTTGGGGTGTTTTGTTACGTGGCATTCTTGTAGCCATAATGGATGACTACATCGCCTCATGGAGCTATTGTAGGAACTTTCACTGGGTGAGTCTGTTCATGTATTAGTTTTCTATTGCTGCTGCAACAAATTACCACCAACTCAGTGTCTAAAAGCAACACTGTATTATCTTACAATTCCATAGGTTAGAGGTCCAAGATAGGTCTCACTGTGCTAAAATCAAGTAACACAAGGCTGATTCCTTCTGGTGGTTCTAGGAGAGAAGTGTTTCCTTGCCGTCCCCAGCTTCTAGAAGCCCCTTGCATTCCCTGCCTAGTGGCCCCTTCTTCTGTCTGCAAAGCCAGAGACATAGCATCTCTCTGTGCCTTCCTTCCATAGTCATGTTTTCCTCTGACCGACTCTTCTGCCTCCTTCTCCCATTTTGGATCCTTCTGATTATATCGGACCCACAGAAACAATACAGGATAATCTTTCTCTTTTAACGTCAGCACATTAACTTTCTTCCCATCGGCCACTTAAACCTGCCTTTGCCATGTAACTTAACTAGTCACAGGATTCAGGGATGAGGGTCTGGGCATCTACAGGTGGTCGTTACTCTGCAGACCGCAGCACACTGGGCACTTAGAACGGGGCTTCGCATGCACTGATTTCTTTATACCGACTGGTACGATTGCCAGCCTCAGCAGTCCCATTCATGAGATGAGGTGCGAGGTAGTCCCATCTGATGTCTACCTGGGTGGCTCAGACGGGCTTTGTTCTGCTGGATATGGAGAAATAGTCCATCTCTTGGTCCTAGATGGACTGGAAGCTTATGAGACAGGAAGGGGATAAGGTCTGTTTCCTAACTGGCTTTGGAGCAGGCCAGAGGTTCTTCCGGATGATGATAATGCACCTGATTAATTATCATGGCAAGTCTCCTATGGTTGTCACTGTCAGTCAGCATAGCCTCCCAGTACAGGACTGGCTGAGTGACGGGGGGGTGGGGGGGGAGAGGGAGGCCAGGCCAGGGCCAGCCCATACCTCCCCGTGCCCAGCTGAGTCTGCCTTTGCACTCGGCAGGTCCTTCTGATCTTCCCACATAAATGGATTGCAGGGAAAAAGAAACTTCCTGGCCTGCCTGATACCAGCTCTAAGGAAGTAGCTGGCTTTGGTGGCGGCAAGGAAACAAAACCCCCTGACAGTGATCACCTCTTGCCAGACTCCTGTGCTAACGGAGGAGCTGCTGGGTGGCAACGGGACACGTTCAGAGGTGTGGGTTGGATGTGAGTTCCTACAAAAGAGGAGTTAGAATTCCATGTGTGAGCACAGAGTGGGAACAGTGTGGTACTAGCCAGTAGGAGACAAGCCCAGGTTTGAGGGTTCTTGGGATTTGGAAGTTCCATCCGTGACCTGCTGTGTCGCCACCAGAAAGCGAATGATGCGTTCAGTCCTACAGTTGCCTTCTGGTGGCAAAGTGGAGTTCATAGGGTTTTCCCCAAAGTCGAAAGGGGACGCTGCGTAATGATTTTTGCTGGAGATGAAGCTACAGAGAATCATGGAAAGGACTTGACAGTTGTGCGGACATCACCAAACTTGCTTGGGGATTTGAGGCCCGGAGAGGTGACATATGATCCAAGGTCACACAGCTATTGGGGAGTAAAACCGGGTCCTGGAACCCACCTCAGTTTCCTCCCTCCTTTTCCTTCGGCATTCTGTGCCGCCATCTTTGTTCCTGACACACGTTGACCGAAGCACCCCTGATCTGCTTCAGCCCTGCAAGTTGACCTTCTTCCCTAAGCTAATTCCTCAGTGGCCTCAACATGGCCAGTGGCCTCTCACCACATACTTCAGGCATCCCACGGTTTCATGCGACAGGCTCTGGCTACGGGTCTCGTTTATTTTACTAATTGTGTGATCCATGATGGTAAATCATGACTGTGGACCGGGAATGTGGGGTCCAGGTTGCAGGGCTAAGGGGCACACAGAGGGGGAAATGCAGTGTGACAGTTACTTTCATGCAACAGCTTGGATAGGCCACGGGGTCTGCATATAAATACGCATACGCGCACGTGCTACTGGTTGTTTTCTCTGGAGAAATCAGATTAGTATGTGCAGTTAGAGCAAGACCGATTTAGGTCCACATCCAGAAAATGCCACCGGGTAGAGAAAATTATTAATTTACTTCATTGGGCTTCAGTTTCTTTGTGGGCAAAATGGAAATAATTTTCATACCTGCCACGTGGGTGGCAATAAGACTAAACAGAACGGTAACTGTAAAGCACTTCATATGCAGCCGGGCAAACAGTGCTCAACGAATAATGCTATTTATCGTGAAATGTGTACTTGTCTGTCAACCACGTAGGCGCATGAATCAGTCTACTGGCTGGCTGTCCAGCAAATCATCCCAGGACTTAGGGGCTTAACACAAGGACTTTTTCTTTTTCTCCGTCTTGTAGGGTGGTTGAGCCCTGCAGGGTGGTTCTTCTGTTCCACTTGGAGTCAGTATGGCTGCGCTCATGGGGGCGCTCTGTGAGGACACGTGGCCAGGCACCTTTACATGGGGCCTCAGCTGGGGTGACTGGGAAAGCTGCTGGCGGCCTCCCGTTTACTCTGAGATCTTGTCATCATGATCCAGCCATGGCATCTGGAGCCCCCCCAACCCCCAAGTGCCTAGCGTGAAAGCTGCCCGGCCTCCCAAGGGTAAGCCTCAGAACTGAGACGACATCACTTCCGTCACATTCTGCTGGCCAAGTGGTCACAGGCCAGCCCAGCTTCAGGGGCAGGAGAAATGGACTCTAACTTTGGATGGGAAAAACAACATGCATGGGCAGGAGAAATGGGAGGAATTTTTGGCAAGCCTCACTGGACGCCGCCAACCCCAGGGCATCAGTTGCTTTTAGGGTTTATGACTCTCAGCCTCTACTCTTTAAGCTCTTGGGTTATCTGTCATTATCTCGTGAGTGCTCTGGAGCCAGACAGTCGTGTTGCAGATCCAGCCTCTGCCACAGACTAGCTGTGTGGCCTTAGGCGAGTTTCTTCTTGTTTCCATCCCCTAGGTTCCTCATCAGGAAAATGGGGATAATATTAGTCCTAAGGTAGAGCTTGCAGGAGGGTATGCCCACGTGTATATGGGCAGGTGTGTGTGTATAGATCTGTGTGTGTGTGTGTATGTGTGTGAATGTGCATATATGTGCGCACAGCCAAGGTGTCTGTATCTGTGGGTATACGTGTACGTATACACATGAATGTACGCACATGCGCGTGTGCGGTTAAAATTTAGTACCTCGCTTCTGACTCTGTTTCCCTGTTTGTATGTGTTTGCAGCTTGCCTTGCCCTGGACCCGGGTCGTGTTTTTTGTTTTGTTTTGGTTTTAGAAAATATTAAACTTGGACTCGAGAGTTGGCACCCAGCTGGAACGGGAACTGGGTGAGCCCTCCCCAGGCCAACACCCGGGCCTTCCCAGCAGGAGCAGTCGCTGGCCGGGGCCTGGAGAAGTGGCAGAGTGTCGGCGGGTCCTGGTAGAATGTGGACGCTCCTGGGCCCCATCCCAGGCCTGGCGGTGGGGGCAGGGGGGGATCCTATCAGCACGGGCACCACACTGTGCTGCTTCTGCTCATGGCTCTGGTTTCCCAGCTGCCTGGTGCCACCTCTGTCCTCTGCTTAAGTTGTTCTCTTTTTTCTTCTCCCAAAACACCGATTCCTTCTGCTCACACACACAGGATCTCAGAGAGGTGCAGAGCACAGGGCTGGCCTCACATTTGGACCTTCGGTCTTATTGAACTTTTCCACATCGCCAAGAAAGGCCTGGAATCCTAGCTTCACCCTTTGCAGGCCGAGCTGAAGTCAGGTGTAGCTCTGGGTGGCCGGACCATCGGGCCTCCCTCCTTCTCTTTCGTAACGAGCTGATTTCCCCCAAGGTACAGCTTCTGGGCAGTGTGATCCCACCGCTTTGTTCCCTGAGTTTTCCCACTAGGGGGAAAAAAACCCAACTATCATTTATTGATCACCTATGCTATGCACATGTATCGCTCTAATTATTACCCTGCAAGGAAGCTATTATTATCCTGAAGCTAAGAGATAATCAGCAAGTTACCAGAAGAACCAGCACTTACACCCTTGTGCACCTAACTGGAAAGCCTTTCCTTCTCCTCCCTATACCAGAGGGGACGTATATACACAGGATTTCTTTCCAAGGCCACAGGTCCCACGCTTCTCTTTGGATGTGAACAAAATCTTGCAGAGAAATTGTTTTTTTTTCCCAACTGAAAATGTGCAGACGGTCCTGGGGGTTACAAACAAGTCCCAGAAAGTCAGGAGCTGGCCGAGCTGGAAGGGACACAGGACATGAGCCCGGCCAGGGCGTGGTCACAGGGAGTCCCACGGCTCACTGCCCTCCCCTGTTGAACCTTCCAGTTTGTAAACACATTCCTCCCCCAGACTTTGGCATCTGGCATGACTTAGATCCCAAATTGTCAACCCTTGTAGAAAGGGTTCTATCTTGGCATTTTTCACGCCCGCGGTGTGTGCAGGGCTTGGCTACAGCAGGAAGTTTCTCGAAACTCCACGGATCCGCACAGCTGTCCAGAGAGGATGTTGGCCTCACGGGTGAGAAAGACAAAGGCCAAAGTCCTCATGTGCCATCAGTGCCAACGCCAGTCTGCCCATGGCTACCAGGAGTTCCTCTGTCCGGTAGCTCGTTAGCTGAGAGGGTGGGAAGTAAACTGAGGCCGCATTCGAGTAATGGGAAAAGACCTCTCCCTCCCCATGATCTGACGGTCCCTCTGCAAATACTGTGGGACATCTGACCCCTGAGTGCACTGATGCGTTTACCTGACCAGCCTCCCCACGAAACCAGGAGCTGCATCTGCCTCTTCTCCCACCTTCTTCAGCGCGCACCCCAGTCCCTGGCATGTGGCCAACTCTCCCTAAGGAGGCGCTGGGTGAAGGAACACATCACACGTCCACTTTACCCACAAGCCTCCTGGGGAGCCCTGAACTCCTGTCGGGCCACCAGCTGTACTTCATTTCTTCTTACAAAGCACTGAGTATTCCAGAACCGTCTCCAGATCCAAACATGCAAAAGGAAGAAGCTAAAAAACAATTCAGAGGTGACTAATTAAAAGGGCGGGTGTGTGTGCATTTGCATATGCGTACACTTGTAACAGCGATAGTGCCCGCATTTGTTTGCCCGGAGCTGCTCTACTAAATGCGTGCTGAACATCCTTCCCCATCAACGTGGGGGACACGCAGCATCGCCACTGTTCAGACAGCAGTGGCAAAGCCCCTCCGATTCTTCCTGGGTGTCCGGGGCGCTTACAGATTCAGCGCTTGTCCTGTTACAAGCAGCGCTTTCATGAATATCCTCGTAGTTAAATCTTCGCGACTCTATTTTCCTATTTTATGAGGATATGTTCCCGTCACACACAAGAGGCCATCGAGGCTGCCGCGTGCCCTTCGGGATGCTTGGACCAGCTTCGCCCTCTGCCACCGTACTCGACACCGCCACATCTCGGAGCCCTCCGTGGCAGGGAAGCTGGGCAGATGTGACTTTTCTGGCCTCTTCTCTCTGACACTTGGTGTAACATCAGACCCACAGTCACTGTTGCCAACGTACGTGTCCCTGTATCAGAGGACCTTGCTCCCCGGGGGCTGATATCCTTGTCATTCCCCTTCCAGCCCACGCTGCCCGTAACAAATGTCTCCAATTAATTAAATCATGATGGGTGGGGTTTGGAGCTGCGCCTGAGCAGGTCTGGCTCCCTGTGGAGTCCTGGCAGCCAGCACGGTGTTTTATGACGGTCAGAGGCAAGAGCTCACAGCAGAAAGACCTGGATTTACTACAGCTCTGCCCCTTTGCTCACTTAAGACTTTGCTTTCTTACCTGACTGATGGCGTTACCTGCCCCACACGGTCAAGGTGAGACTTATGTTAGATATGGTACCTAGAGGGAGCAGCACAGGTGTCACATGCGGCAAATGCCCAGCCCTTGTTGCCTGGGGTGTGGTCAGGGGGTGGCCTGGGGTGTGGTCAGGGGGTGGCCCGTGCTTCCCATGTGTGCCAGGTGCTGTTCTAAGTGCTTTACCTCAGGAGGTGACAGACTGCAGCTCACAGGCCTGATCCAGCTCACCATTCATTTCTGTATAGCCCAAGAGGTTAGACTGGCTCCTCTGGTTCTTTTTTTTTTTTTAATTTTTTAATGTTTACTAGTTTTGAGACAGAGACAGAGACAGAGAACCAGCAGGGAAGGGGTGGAGAGAGAGGGAGACACAAGCAGCTCCAGGCTCTGAGCTGTCAGCACAGAGCCCGACGGAGGGCTCACACTCACAGATGGGGAGATCATGACCTGAGCTGAAGTTGGCCACTTAGCCACCTGAGCCTCCCAGGTGACCCGTCCAGTTCTAAATGGTTGAGAAAAATAATCAAAGAAAGTATCCTATTTTCTGACACATAGAAATTATGTGCGATAGGATTTCATTGTCCTTAAATAAAGTTTTACTGGAACACAGCATGTCCTCTCTTTTAGGCATTTTCTGTGGTCGCTTTGACATCCGATAGTGAAGATGCGTAGCTGGCACAGAGGTGGTATGGCCCACAGCGCCCCCAAAATATTCACTATCCAATGGCCCTTTAGTTTGCTGAGTCTCATGTGAGCCCATCTAATCCTGGGTCGGGCAGGCTGTTAACTGCCAACATCTTCACTGCACACATGGGAGTGAGGTTAAGAAACTGCCTGAAGCAGGGCACCTGGGTAGCTCAGTCTGGTAAGCGTTTGACTTTTGATCTTGGCTCATGTCATGATCTCATGGTTCGTGGGATCAAGCCCTCAGCGCTTAGCGCAGAGCCTGCTTAGGATTCTCTCTGTCCTCTCTCTGACCCTCCCTGTCTCTCTCTCTCTCTCTCAAAATAAATAAGTAAATATTTAAGAAAAAAATTGCTTGAAGTCACACACAGCTGGTAGGTGGTAGAGTGGGGGGTTGGCTCTGGTAGGTGGTAGAGTGGGGGGTTGGCTCTGGTAGGTGGTAGAGTGGGGGGTTGGCTCCCAGAGCAGGGACTTCTAATGGTTCCACCATAGGGCAGGTTATTGGTCTTTTAAGGGGAGGGACCGGAGGCAGGAAGAGGTGAAGACACGAGCTCAGGAGTGGTAGAGTCAGGATTGAGAACGAGTTCCCTTGGACCTCAGAGTTTTGTTTTGACCTTTGGGCTCTTTGCCAACCCCACCCCCGCCTTCCCAGTCTCCTAGTGTCACCTGTTAAACACAGGACCAAACACACAGAGGTACTCAATATGTCCCTAAAAGCACAGTCACTTGAGAACAGGGAGATAATACGACAAGAATAGATGCGGCTATGTGCTTTCTACTAAACAAACTTCGTAAATGTCGGTGGAATGAATGAATGAATCTCATAAATGTCAGTGGAATGAACGAATGAATCTGGTCCATAGCTCCTGGATTCTTCAGAGCTTAGACCCTGCAGATAGGGCAGGGACCCCTAGGGAAAGCAGTAAAGCCCCAGACATTCTCACGGGAGGGAGACCTTCCTGGGCCGTAGTTACGCTCCGCAGGTGGTGCCAGGTTCTTCGGCTATGATGTCAAACACACACTTCTCTGTTAAAATCCCCCCACGGGGCAACTGCTGTCTTTTCCATGGTTCCACTTGGGGTAATTCTGAATGTTTGATTTCTTCCAACAGCTTTGCTGAGATATCATTCACATATCATACAATTTAGATATCATAAAATCTGGGAATATTTTAACCACCTCAGAATGAAAACGTGTCCCCATTTAGCTCTCACTTCCCTACCTGCCTTCTCCTGTACCCCCAAGTCCTGAGCAACCCAGTACTTCTGTCGCTATGGGTTTGTCTATTTGGGACGTGACACACAAATTGAACCATACAATATGTGGTCTGCAGTGACTCTCCTCTTTCACTGAGCGTGATGTTTCCAAGGTTCATCCACTTTGCAACATGTGTTTGTGCTTTATTCTTTTCTGTGCCTTAGTGACGTTCCATTGTGTGCATGGACTGCATTCCATCTGCCCTGCCCCGCCTCTCCCCCCCCCCCCAGTTGATACCTATTGGGTTGTTTCCGGTTTTCGCTCATCATGAATAATGGCTGCTTCTCTGAAGGTTCACATACAGAGTTTTGAGTGGCTGTGTGTTTGCATTTCTTTGTGTATATATTCCTAGGAGTGGAATTGCCAGCTCATGTGGTAACTCTGTATGTAACCTTTCAAAGAACTGCCAGACTGTTCTCCAAAGCACCTACGCTGGTTTTCGTTCCCTCTAGGAACTTTGTATTCTTCCTCATCATTGATGCCTGTCTTTAAAAATCACAGGATTCCATTTATATAACTTGTAAAGCACACGAAATTAATGAATAGTGCTAGAAATTAGTACACTGGTTTCCTCTGGGAGGAGGGCAGAGACGATTAGAAAATGCCTAGGGAGGCGCATCTGGGTGGCTCAGTTGGTTAAGCGTCTGACTTCGGCTCAAATCATGATATCACAGTTCGTGGGTTCAAGCCCTGCGTCAGGCTCTATGCTGACGGCTCAGAGCCTGGAGCCTGCTTCGGATTCTGTGTCTCCCTCTCTCTCTGACCCTTCCCTGCTCATGCTGTCTCTCTCTCTCAGAAATAAATAAAACATTAAAAGAAAATTCTTTTAAAAAAAGAAAAGGCCCAGGAAGGGGCTCCTGGGTGGTTCAGTCGGTTAAGCATCCCATCTCTTGATTTCGGCTCAAGTCATCATCTTAAGGTTCATGAGATCGAGGCTGGCATTGGGCTCTGCGCTGGCAGTGTGGAGTCGGCTTGGGATTCTCTCTCCCTCTGTGCTCCACCACACACACATACTCTCTTTCTCTCTCCCAAAAAAAATAAATAAAATAAAATAAACATTAAAAAAAAGAGAAAAGGCACAGGAAAACTTCTGGGTGAGGGAAATGTTTTATGTCTTGGTGGTTTAGTGTTTTTGGTATATGCGTTTGTCAAAATACATGTGTTCATTACAACTTCACTGTGTGTTAATTAAGCCTGAATTAAAAAAAAACATACAACTGAAAAAAGCCTAGGTGGAGGGGGAGAAAGAGAAGAATGTAAGTTATCTCCGGACTTGACTTATTTTACCCACCTTCTCCTGGACAGAGGGCTTGTGCCTGGCGAGCAAGGCCAAGTGTGAAGGCTTTTAATTGATGTGATTAACTGTCTCTTTAGGGAGCCTGCTTAACACCAACAGGGAGGAGTGGGGGTTGTTTTTCACTCTCCCAACTAGGGGAAGGCTGGAGGGAGTCCTGGGGGGCACTTGGAAGGCTGGTTCCTGCAGAGGGGGAGGGGCGGTGGGAAGGCCCCAACCAGGCCCTTATGAACAGAAGAGCTGCATTTCCCACCCCCCCACCCCACCCCCCAGGAAGATACTATTTTGCTCTGGGCATGGAGGTGGGGTCATTTTCTCAGTTGCCACAAAACCTAGTCACCATTTGCATCTATGGAGGGGAGGAAACCAGGAAACCAACCTGAGATTTTGGTGGGCGTGTTTGTTTTCAAGGCTGCATCATTTACCAGAACATAGTGCGGGTGTAGATAGAACAACACTCTAACCCTTCCTTAAATGCACTAGGGGCCGTTGAACAGACAATAACAGGAAACAAACAAACAAAAAGAAGCAAAAGGTTTTATCTTTCCCCTTAGACTCTGCAGAGAGATTTCTGGATTGGCATAAATTCACAGAAGATCAGGATTGGACAAGCATCATTAATTACCCACATAAAATCAGCAGTGTAAAATTTTTTCTTATAAAATTGCAAAAATTGTATCATTTTCTTTGTAGGCTAGAAAAAAATATATATTTGGCCAGAACCATAACCTAGAAGTATAAACGCCATTATTTTGGGAAGGATGTGATTATAATGTGATTTTTTTTTCTGTTGCTTACCTATGATTTATTTTTCTCAATGCCTGTTGATTGCCTATGAATTCAGTTATTAGTTAAGAAGTTATTTTGGCTCTCTCACTGGTTGGAGAGGGCAGTTTGTCATGGACTCTCCTCTTTGGAAGAGATTTTCCCCCTCCCCCACTCCCCACCATGCTTACAGCTTTCGAACTTAAAGGCAGTACTGAGTAAGTATCGAACATGAACTTCAGGGTTAGCCAGGGCAGGGTTCCATCTTAGAGGATCTCGGGCAAGTTCTTTCTGTGTTGGTTTCCTCGTCAGAAATGGAACTGATAATACTCTCCCTGATCAATTGATGTGAAGCCTACATGAGAAACCCCCAGTACAGTCCTTGGTTTTTCCAATCAGTTCGCTACTTTTCCAGGCTCCTTTTAGCGTCGTGATACCTTCCTGGGACCTTAGAAACTAACACTCGGCATTACGGTCCAGGTGACTCCTGGTGGTTGGGCTGTATCTCTCAAATCATCACAGAAGCTTAAATATACCTACACACGGTGTGCGGTGCCTATGTGTGTGCATGCATGCACATCACCAACACTTTTGCGTGTGTGGTGTGACATTAAACAAAACCTCCCTCCCCGTGGGTGAATGAGGACAGCTCGCGGCAGGAGCTAGGCTCTGTCACAAACCAAAAGTAGAACTGATTGCGGCAAACATCTGGGTGACCACGCTACTTAGGTTCCTCTCTGCGATGCGATTCCTGGCCGTGGTGACATCAGTCTGCAAGCAGTGTGCCCAATGTGTTGGAAACGTTCTCTTCCTGCCCATCAGGATAGAGAATGCTGTCCCAGGCTGAGTGTGAGTGTCGTTTTTCCAGGGCTGGGGGAGGGGCTCAGCAAAGGGTGAGTTAGGATTTTGCAAATTATGTTTACGCTGGTGGGCCGCGCAGGGCACACGTGGGCAGAAGTGATTTGCTCTCATGCAAAACAGGAGCCTAGTGCTGTCCTCTGTTTCCCCTCCTCTTCCTCCGTCACCTTTGCACCCCTCCTTCCGACTCCGGAATGCCTGCCCCGGCCCCCTCGTTCTCTGCCCTGTTCTCAGCTTCTTTTTATGGCAGTGGTTTTCGAATGTCAGTTTGCAAATGACCACCTGGGAAACTTGCTAAAATGCAGATCTCTGGGCTTCCCCCACCAGATTTTCTAATCCAGTGGCTCTGGGGTGGGGCCTGGGAAATGGCATTTTCACCAGACATCTCAGATAGGTCCATTTGACCCTGAAGGCATTATGTATTAGTTTCAAAATGCGAAAACAGTGCTGCAAAATTGGAATTGTGATATTTATGTATATAACTTTATACCAGTTTATCAAACACAGCTCCACTTTCGCGGTTATGTGGGAATTACTTTTTATGTAAGAGCTGAGTGGGTTTAACATATTTGATAGCTGCAGGCAAGGCATGCAGAAGCCTTGAAAGAGCTCTAACCCCAGGTACGGTGCTCTGAGAAGTGAGGCCTATGTGACTTCGTGTTCCTAGCGTTTTTGATCCTGAAGGACCTTTAGAAATGTTCTTCTTCAGTGCCCAGGTTTGACTATCTGGGAAACTGAGGCCCGGAGGAAGAATGACTTGCCCAAGGTCATGCAGAAAGTTCCAGAAGAGGCCAGATGAGGGCACAGCATTTATCGCTTTGTGCATGGGCATGAGGGTTCAAGAGCTCGTGACCTCGCCCTCTGCAGTCTCTTCCCACGTCTCTTTCACTCTGGCTTTTCTCTCCTTTGGTAACTATGTCCTCAGGCTGCTCTGATACCCAGTCTAGAGCCCTGAGCAGGGGAGAGGAAGGCAGGGGGGACTCCGTGTTGAAACCTCTAACCAACAGACATCACACAGACAAGGCCAGGCCCAGAGGAATCCCCTGCTGGGAAGGTGGGGCTGGGTCCCTCGCTGGACACAGAGGCTTAGAAATCTGGCAGACCTCTCAGCGCCCACTGAGCACCTCGTGTCAGGTGTCATGCAGGGAAGGCACCTGCAAATAAAGCCCCGGCCCTCAGGGACCTTCCATGCATTGACTTTATCTGCGGAGCACCCTCCGCGTGCCTGCTCCTCTGAACAAGGCCAGTCTGAAGCTTAGATTCGAATCAGGGAGACAGGCAAGGGGCGAGATGACAGGTCCATACACAATTAGGGCATTTCAGGAGTTCCAAGTGCCAGGCAGGAAGCCAGACGGGACAAAGGGAAGGCGAGCGGCGGGTGCAGGTCGCGCCCTGTGGCGGGGTGGCCCTTCCTCCAGGGCTGTGTGGCCTTTTCTCCCGGCACGCACCCAGTCTCGGCAGCCCACCTGCCCTGGGAGGCCGAGTGCCGTCTGGAGAAGTAGAAGGTCTCTGGGCTGAGGGGCCTGTGGCCTGTCTGAACCCCAACATCCTTATAGAAAGATGGCCATGGTGACATCGTAGCTGCACTTACCGGCCGCGGATTCTCGGCTACAACACTGCCAGGACCACACATGCGCTTGATCCCTTAACGGTCACAGCACTGCCATGAGGTTGGGGGTGCTGTTAGTGTCGTGACGGTTCAAGGATGAGGAAGCGGAGGCACAGGAAGGTAAGGGACCCGCTCGTGATCACGTGGCTAAGGAATGTGCCAGAAGGCACGCCCAGGCAGCTGGCCTTCAGTCTTCTGCAACGGCTGCCTTCTTCTCCTGGAGCAAAGGTGTCCGTGTGCTGTTGGAGGGCAGCCTGTGCTGTGGAGTCGGGCCCCTCTTTCCTGTCTGGGGCCCTCAACCCCTTTGAGCCCTAAATTGCTCATTGAGAAAATGGGAATAAGGCTCCCTACTACTCCACAGGGTTGACAAAAGGGCCAAAGGAAATGGTGATATTTTAAGATGTTTGGCACTCAGTAAATGTTTTTAAGTATTTTTATTTTTTAATGTATGTATTTTTAACGTCTATTCATTTTTAAGAGACAGAGACAGTTTGAGCGGGGGAGGGGCAGAGAGCGAGGGAGACACAGTATCGGAAGCAGACTCCATCCAGGCTCTGAGCTGTCAGCACAGAGCCCGATGCGGGACTCAAACTCAGGTACCGTGAGATCTTGACCCGAGCTGAAGTTGGACGCCTAACCGACTGAGCCCCCCAGGCGCCCCTCAGTATTTTCAATTCTTGCTGGTTGAGGGGATGAGTAATAAACTCCACGTGCCCTGAAAAGTGACGTACCTGAGTCATTCGTGTTTGCAGATTCTCTGTCTTCTGGAGATTGGGGTCGTATTCCTTGCCTGCTGTGACTAGTTCTGCTCAACGAGTAGTGAGCACAAGTGTCGTGCGGTTTCTGGCCTGCATGGGGACACGCTAGTGAGAAGCCTTCCAGAGGCCCTGTGTCTTCTGCCCTCGTGCCCAGCAGTGCCCCGCACAGGCCTTGCTTGTTTGGTGGGAGCCAGCCCCGAATGCAATCTCTGGCTGACCCGCGTTGGACATAGAGCCTGAACGACCAATTAACTTCTGCTGTTTATTTATTTATTTTTTTTAAGTATTTATTTATTTATTTTTGAGAGAGAGTACGAGCACAAGCAGGGCCAGGGGTGGTTGGGACGTGCGGGGCGGGGGGGGCGGCAGGGAGGGTTGCAGAGAGAAGGAGACACAGAATCTGAAGCAGGCTCCAGACTTTGAGCTGTCAGCACAGAGCCCGAGGAGGGGCTTGAACCCACAAACTGTGAGATCATGACCTGAGCCGAAGTTGGACACTCAACCTACGGAGCCACCCAGGTGCCCCAACTTTTGCTGTTTTAAGCCACTGAACTGTGAGGATAGTGTTCATGAAGCATAATATTGCTGCTCCTGACTGATACAACCTGCAAGGCAAAGATTTGAATCACACCCTGGGTCGATTGGTAGCGTCATCCTGGAGTCCTGAGCGGCCACACATTCCCAGGTCCCATCTGGGCTCTGGAGGAAAGTGTGCTCTGATGGATCGGTGATGTCTGCCCTGCTGGCATGGCCCATGGACGCTCTGGTACCGCGTGACTCTCTACTAAGCAGGCTCATTCTCTAGGCCATCCTGAGGGCGGTCCCCAGACCCAACTCCTCATAAACTTCACCCATCAGCTGTCCTGCCTTAGGCATCTTTACTTTCTCTTTCCCAGCCCAGGCTCTTCTACCTGACTTTCGCATCCTCAATATTTGGGCCCTGACACAGCCTCCCAGGACCCACAGATGTTTTCTTTCTGTTCTAACCTCAGGGAGCTCCTCGTTGGCTTCTGAGCGTGCCACCCCCCTTCCCCGCTCCCGGCCTGGGTCCCAGGCCTTCTGCCCACACCCTCCCCCCCACCATGCTGTGGTCATCCCTCAGATCAGGCTCTCAGAGGACATCCTATGCAGCCCCCAGGGACCTGCCCCCTGAACGCAGACCCCTCGGTGCTCACATGCCGTCAATCTTTGACCATCCTGTTTTGTTATCTTTGACTTCGTTCCTCATGGTATCTCACATTCCTCATGTTAGAGTCTTGACTCCCTAACTCAGTTCTACAGTCGAGGAACGGCCTGGGTGTTGTACTTCCTCCCTCAGTGTCTGGGTGATAACGGGCATTTGAGAAATAAGTTGTCAAAGAATCAGTTGGATCGGCGGTTCAGATCAGGGAGTCGAAGGGGGAAAACCCAAGCGAAGTCACCTAGGCCCTCTCTCACTCTCACG